>NC_090713.1:21229212-21296712 GCF_040954835.1 Lepisosteus oculatus
AGATATAATGTATTGCACAGGTCCCTGGCAGATATTGCACATAAAAAGGTTGTAAACGGGGAAAAAGAAAAAGAAAGAGAACAGATGTAGCAGTAGATGTGTAGATGCGTTCAGAATCAGGTCCCTGTCGATGTTGCCTCTGCCCAGACGCAAGGTGGAGGCGTTGTACGGTCTGATGGCAGAGGGCCAGGTGTGCAGGTGAGCGCGCTGCGGCACGGATCCCTTCCTCACCCGGCCGTTGCTCTTCCCGCCCACTAGGCGGAGCTGATGAGCGGGCTGATCGAGTACTGCGTGGAGCTGGGCGTGGCCGGGGGCGGGGCCCCCGAGGGGGGAGGCGACGGCGCCCCACCTTCCCAGCAGCCCCCGGCGGCGGCGGCGGCGGCGCAGGCTGGTGACGGGCGGCGCGGGAAGCTGCGCAGGCAGAGCAGCGTGGTGTCCAGCCGCGTGCAGAGGCTCCACACCATCAGCTACGTGGACGACGGTAATGGGGGGGGCCGAGAGTCGGGGAGGTTTTGCTCGCGGTGGGGGATGTCGGGCGGGTCTGTGGGTGGGAGGCGCTGCGTTTACCCGCTTCTTCCCCAATCGGGGTCGCGGTGGTGGAAGGGGGGGGGAGCCGGAGCCTGTCCCAGCAAGCAGCGGGCGCGAGGTGGGGAGACGCTCACACCAGGGCCAGGTGCATGCTGGGATAGGCTCCAGCTCCTCCCCCGTGACCCTTTTCCTGGGTCAGGCGCGTGGATGGAAGACGGCTGGGGTGGGCGCGTTAGGGTGAAGGCCAGGGGTAACCACCCCCCCCACCTCCC
Source organism: Lepisosteus oculatus (assembly GCF_040954835.1). Taxonomy (NCBI): domain Eukaryota; kingdom Metazoa; phylum Chordata; class Actinopteri; order Semionotiformes; family Lepisosteidae; genus Lepisosteus; species Lepisosteus oculatus. The sequence continues at coordinate 21,230,013 of NC_090713.1, forward strand.
TCTTGCTCTTGTGTGTCGCCAGGCAAGGAGATCAAGCGCCTGAAGCCCAGGAGAGCCACCTCCTTCTTCACCCGCCAGGCGCCGGCCAGCCAGCCCTCCTACAGCGCGGTGCAGGCAGCGGAGAGCCTGGAGCAGGGCTGACCGCCAGCAAACCCCCCCCTCCCCCTTGCTGCTGCGCGCCGCCCCCTGCTGTTCCGGAGACCAAACTGCGGCGCTGACTGAGAGGACAATGAACTAACCCACATAGAAACACAGGGGGGGGGAGAGAGAGTGTGGACTGACCGGGTAGAAGCGTTGACACTGGGACCAAAAGGGTTTTGGAGAGGGAACCATGACCCACGTCGTCCGTACACTGCAGTGGGCCCGTAACTGGGGCAGAACTGGCTCTTACCCGCGTGCCTGTGAACGCACGGGACGCCCTGAGACAGGAGGGGTCTTTAAAGCTACCCTTAAGCTGAAGGAAGCTCGTGTATAACCTCGGGCTCGCTGTTGGGATTTGTATCTTGAGCGTTGCTCCTAATTTGTTTGTAGTCGGCGGGGAGGGGGGTTACTGTTGTTTTTTTTCTTCTTTACATTTTCTGATTGTTTCTGAGGTGTTTTTTTGGGGGGGCCTGAGCTGGGTGGCATGGTCTCCTCCTGGCCAGAGTTAAGTGCCTTCGCCTCCCACGCTCTCTTAATCGATGAGTTCATTCATGAGCTCGTCGGGGGGTGTTTAAAGTGTTCCCTTGTTTCTTCAAGGTTAAGGGCACCTTTGAAACCCCCTCCCCCCCCGTTCGTCTCTCAGCCTCCTGGGACCAGCGGGCTGGGACGTTCCTCTCCCGGGAGGTTCTCGGGAGTGGAGTACTACAGCACAGGACCCCGTCTGTGGGTGCGGCTGTGTCTCTCCCACCCCACGGCGTTCAGGTCCACGCCTACTTTCGCACGCTGCACGGCAGTGAACTCGGGCAGGGAACGTGCTCAGATCTCTGCGACAGGACTCTGATTGACAGCCCTGTAAAAACCCTGCACTGGATCAGGCTGCTGTCCCATTGGAGTCTTATTGACAGCACTCTAAAAAGGAGAATGGGTCAGACTGTGGTGCACTGGGAGTCTGATTGGCAGCACTGTCACACCTGGAGCGGATCAGTCTGCTGTGCAGTGGGAGTCTGACTGACAGCACTGTCACACCTGGAGTGGATCAGTCTGCTGTGCACTGGGAGTCTGACTGACAGCACTGTCACACCTGGAGCGGATCAGACTGCTGCGCACTGGGAGTCTGACTGACAGCACTGTCACACCTGGAGCGGATCAGACTGCTGCGCACTGGGAGTCTGACTGACAGCACTGTCACACCTGGAGTGGATCAGACTGCTGCACACTGGGAGTCTGACAGCACTGTCACACCTGGAGCGGATCAGTCTGCTGCGCACTGGGAGTCTGACTGACAGCACTGTCACACCTGGAGCGGATCAGTCTGCTGTGCACTGGGAGTCTGACAGCACTGTCACACCTGGAGCGGATCAGTCTGCTGCGCACTGGGAGTCTGACTGACAACACTGTCACACCTGGAGCGGATCAGTCTGCTGTGCAGTGGGAGTCTGACTGACAGCACTGTCACACCTGGAGCGGATCAGTCTGCTGCGCACTGGGAGTCTGACAGCACAGTCACACCTGGAGCAGATCAGTCTGCTGCGCACTGGGAGTCTGACTGACAGCACTGTCACACCTGGAGTGGATCAGTCTGCAGTGAAATATTTCCATTCTCCAGTATCCCTGATGGGTAGAATGCCTGAGAGGTGGGATTTCCTCACCACTCGAGTGACACGTCTTGCCCCCCACATGTCTGCATCCACTGTGAGACGCAAGCCCTTCCTCTATTAAATATGAGTCTCCATCACCACTATCGAACGAGCAAGCCTGATCACGCCTACGCCCACAGGTGCCCTGTGCTGTAGTTATGACCCAGCTGCTCATCGTCCTACGTGCGTCCTTAAAAAATATATTTACAGGCAATTTTTTTTTGTTTGTTTTTACCCCTGTTTTATGCTGAATCGTAGCTCTTCCTGGAAGGGGAGGAGGGGGAAGATGTGTCTTTATTATCCAAGAGACAATCAGATCGCGTACATACAGTAAGTGCCTTGGGGCGCGCTGAAGCCCAGCTGTTGAGTCGCGCGGATCGCTGTTATTCCAAGGGAAGAGAGGAGATGGCGGTGGGGGTCTCCTGGAGGCCAGAGCTCTTAGCTTGGCCCTGGGGGAGTAGGCGGTGGCCCTGGCTGATCCGTACCCGGATGCTCCACCAGCTGCCCCCCCCTGCAGGCCACACGCCCCCCTCCCCCATCCCTGCAGTCGTTCGGTCACGCAGTCTGGCCTCCTTATCCCCCAACATTCCCAAATACCCAATAAGCCGGATTAATACCGTACGGGACAAGCACTCCCCTCCTTCCTGTCACTAATCCTTCCGTTGTTTCACTACGTTACTAAACCAAAACTCTATCCCACTTCCTCACTGTAGGGTTACTAGAATTTACACACTGCTTTATATATATTTTTTTTTTTTCCTGGTGAACTCTAAAAGTGGAAAATCTTATTAACGAGTTTTAACAGATTGTTTTTTTTAATGCGATTATTTAAAATGGCGGATGGTGAGATTATATATTGATGCCTTAAATATGCCTTACTCGGACCGCACAGAACTTCTGACTGCGTCTCTGCAGAGATCGCGGCTCGTGCTGTCCGTTTCTGTCGATGTTGCGTGTCTTTTATGACGGTCACTTCTGTTTCCCCGATCTGTTTATGTGTCTGATCTCCAGCTCTCTTTTTCTCTATCGGCTGTTTCTGTCTTTGCCACGACACCTGTCCTCCTGTCTGTCCCCGCCTGTGGTCTGCCTGAGTGATGGGATCTGTCTGTATCCCTGCCTCTGCTTCTCTAATCTTCTTCTAATCACAATCCGGTCCTGAAGGGCCCGAGACGCCACCAGGTTTTCGTTCCAGCTCAGCTCTTAACCACTTAAACCAATCAGGGGCTTGATCTGCTTGACCAGATCCTCCCAGTTCTGCAGGAGCTGGGACACCCCCGCAGGTGCGGCGCCCCCTGCAGGACGGGAGCCGCGCCACCTTGCTGTCAGGACCCGCCCTGCCCTCGCGGAGGAGCTGTGGGGCCTGTGATCCCCAGCTCCAGGATGCTGGCCAGGTGGGAGATGATGTCGGGAAAAGGGGGTCCGGAAGGCGTCGTCTCGTCTAGAGTTAAGCCCAGAGATCTAACCGAGTTCTGTTCTAATAAAAAGAGATTTTCTTTTTCCACTAAAACGTTCTTTTCCCTGTGTGCCGTTTGTTCTCAGCCTGTCGTCCTTGTGTTTGCGCTGACGCACCTGCTGGTCTTCATTAGATACCTGCATTTTATTAAACTCACAAAACCCCTTCGCATTCATCCGACTATCACGCTATTAATTGTAATTATTTATGGATAGTCTGTTTTTATAAAGCTCCTTTCCAAACCCCAGGGCGCTGTGCAACGCGCTAAGGAGAGAAAAAAAAAGGAATCTTGTTACTGTGAAGTAAATGAAGGGTTTGCAAAGGAAGAAGTAAAAAGTTTATTCCAGGCTGAAAAGAGAAGTAAGGAAACAACGTTTCGGCTGTGGAGCCTTCTTTGGGTGTGAAACGTTGCGCTTCCTTTCTTCTCTCCCCAGCAGGGAATAAACCTGTACTTGTTCCTTTGCAGCCCACGCCTATTGGCGCAGCCCCCTGCTTGAACTGACGAAGGGTTTGGTTGTGTCCCCGAGGGCTGGGCTGGAACGCAAGCCTGCAGGTGTAGGGGGGGTCACCAGGCACGGGACGGGGAACCCCTGCTCTTAGATAAGAGAAAAGATCACTTCATTGGCCATGAATAGTTTCTTGCATTAGGAATTTGTCTCTTTGCAGACCCCAGCTTGCTCTCCATGAGACACACAGACAGGGAGAGAAGCTGGGGGTCAGAGCGCAGGGTCAGCCATTTATACAGCACCCCTTGAGTAGTTGGGGTGAAAGGCCTTGCTCAGGGGCCCAGCGGAGTGGGATTCCTCTGCCGGCCGCGGGATTTGAACCGTCAACCTCCCAGCCAGAGGCACAGATCCTCAGCCACCGCTCCGCAGACCCGGGCACGAGCAGGTCCGGGCACAGGGTTATTCTGCTGTGTGTTGCTCTTCTGATCTTAATTGGTTAATTGGCCCGAGTGTCTGGGTGAGAGGTCCGATCGACCATGTCTGTAGGCCTTTGGGGATCAGCTGCTGGCAGCCGAGCGCTTGTTCCCCAGGGGCAACAAGATCCCATCCCACCGGGATCGGCTTGGAGTTTCCCCGGAAATGAAGCCTGGAATCTCCAGGAATGGGCCCGGGAACACTCAGGGAGACAGTTGATGTAAAGACTCATTTTCCTCAAGGGACAACCCTCCTGTGGACCTGAGCGTTAGGTTTTTCCAAAGGGACTTCAGAGATACAGAAGGGTGGTAAGTTTAACGGTATAAAGATAGGGCATTGTTTTCAGCACATATGGCATAATGTCTAGTAATGTCATAAATGTTTTGCACGAATGGGATCAGGATTATCGAGAACAGGAAACTGCAATGGTCTGTATCACATTTGTACATCACCGCTGGGATAAGAAGGCATTCTAATAGTTTTAGAAAGTTTTGACATTATTTAAATTACGTGTGGAGTCCGTTAGTCGTCGATGTTAAGCCAAATCACTTATGTAAAAAAAAAAAAGGATGTATTTGAAAAGACATCAATTGCAAAAATCTTTTTTCCCCCCTGTAAAGCGCTCTGGGAAGCCACTTTTAAAATCGCTATATGGAATAAAGCGCATTATTACCAATAATTATAGAAGCTGAAAATGACGCTTTTTACATAACCGGCCAATAAGGTGGGAGACGGAGACGGGGCGCCTCCGGATGACGTCACCAATGGCTGTGCCCCCTCCCTTCGGTGCGTAGTACGCAGGTTCTGACGCGTCACCCTCCTCCCGGAATCTCTCCCGGTCCGGTCCCTTTTTTCCGGGTCCCTGACGGTTGCTCGCGCGAGTTTCTGGCTCGGTACCGCCACCGCCGGCCGAGATGGACTCGGACCCCGCCGCCGAGGCCGCAGCGGGCCGCCAGCGCCGGGTTCACGGGATGCTGAAGCTGTACTACGGGCTGAACGAGGAAGGCAAACCCGGGGAGAGGTGCGAGTCGCTGGATCCCTGCGACATCAACGGGCCGCACTTCGACCCGGAGGTCTATCTCAACAAGGTAATAATAATAATAATAATAATAATAATTAATAATGGAGCTGGTAGTGTTCACACCGTGACTGTCGGAGAGTAGAGATTGTCTTTATTCTATCCCCAAAGGCGGCCTTGTTTTGCAGCAGCAGGCGGGGGAGGAACTGGAATTCGCGGTGTATTAGGATGGCGATGATCAGGGATCAATAATATTACATTAACTAGTGTATTAGAATGCACCAGCTGTCCTCCTGGTGTGACAGGACTGGACCTGAACCACTGGACCAGCTGTCCTCCTGGTCTAACAGGACTGGACCTGAACCACCGGACCAGCTGTCCTCCTGGTGTGACAGGACTGGACCTGAACCACTGGACCAGCTGTCCTCCTGGTCTGACAGGACCGGACCTGAACCACTGGACCAGCTGTCCTCCTGGACTGACAGGACCGGACCTGAACCACTGGACCAGCTGTCCTCCTGGACTGATGGGACTGGATCTGACCCACCGGACCAGCTGTCCTCCTGGTCTAACAGGACTGGACCTGAACCACCGGATCAGCTGTCCTCCTGGTCTGACAGGACTGGACCTGAACCACTGGACCAGCTGTCCTCCTGGTGTGATGGGACTGGACCTGAACCACTGGACCAGCTGTCCTCCTGGTCTGACAGGACTGGACCTGAACCACTGGACCAGCTGTCCTCCTGGTCTGACAGGACTGGACCTGAACCACCGGACCAGCTGTCCTCCTGGTGTGACGGGACTGGACCTGAATCACTGGATCAGCTGTTCTCCTGGTCTAACTGACTGGACCTGAACCACTGGACCAGCTGTCCTCCTGGTCTGACAGGACTGGACCTGAACCACTGGACCAGCTGTCCTGCTCTTGTGACAGGACTGGACCTGAACTGCCAGCCCAGCCTAGTTACCCCCTATGTGTGTTTCAGCTGAGGAAGGAGTGCTCCCTGTCCGAGCTGATGGACCAGGAGGCCTGCATGGTGAAGCAGATCCGAGCCCTGGACAGCGACATGCAGACCCTGGTCTACGAGAACTACAACAAGTTCATCTCTGCTACAGGTCAGCGGGGGCAGAGGAGGGGAGGGGGGGATCTGAATTGAGAACCGGGGGGGGGGTGTTTTGGGGGTATGATCAGCATTTTCCTTCGTCCTCTGCCCCAGACACCATCCGGAAGATGAAGAACGACTTTAAGAAGATGGAGGACGAGATGGACTGCCTGGCCGCCAACATGGCCGCCATCACGGAGTTCAGCGCCCGCATCAGCGGCACCCTGCAGGACCAGCACGTGCAGATCACCAAGCTGTCCGGTACCGTCTCACTCTCCCCGGCCGTCTCACTCCTGCTGCACTGCGCAGTACACAGTACGCTGTCTCACTCCTGCTGCAGTAAGGTCACTCCTGCTGCAGTCCGGTCACACAGCCTCACTGTCTCCCCGGTGACCTGTCTCTCTCCCCCAGGGGTCCACACCCTGCTGCAGTCCGGTCACACAGCCTCACTGTCTCCCCGGTGACCTGTCTCTCTCCCCCAGGGGTCCACACCCTGCTGCAGTCCGGTCACACAGCCTCGCTGTCTCCCCGGTGACCTGTCTCTCTCCCCCAGGGGTCCACACCCTGCTGCAGTCCGGTCACACAGCCTCCCTGTCTCCCCGGTGACCTGTCTCTCTCCCCCAGGGGTCCACACCCTGCTGCAGTCCGGTCACACAGCCTCACTGTCTCCCCGGTGACCTGTCTCTCTCCCCCAGGGGTCCACACCCTGCTGCAGTCCGGTCACACAGCCTCGCTGTCTCCCCGGTGACCTGTCTCTCTCCCCCAGGGGTCCACACCCTGCTGCAGTCCGGTCACACAGCCTCGCTGTCTCCCCGGTGACCTGTCTCTCTCCCCCAGGGGTCCACACCCTGCTGCAGTCCGGTCACACAGCCTCGCTGTCTCCCCGGTGAGCTGTCTCTCTCCCCCAGGGGTCCACACCCTGCTGCAGTCCGGTCACACAGCCTCGCTGTCTCCCCGGTGACCTGTCTCTCTCCCCCAGGGGTCCACACCCTGCTGCAGTCCGGTCACACAGCCTCGCTGTCTCCCCGGTGACCTGTCTCTCTCCCCCAGGGGTCCACACCCTGCTGCAGTCCGGTCACACAGCCTCGCTGTCTCCCCGGTGACCTGTCTCTCTCCCCCAGGGGTCCACACCCTGCTGCAGTCCGGTCACACAGCCTCGCTGTCTCCCCGGTGACCTGTCTCTCTCCCCCAGGGGTCCACACCCTGCTGCAGTCCGGTCACACAGCCTCGCTGTCTCCCCGGTGACCTGTCTCTCTCCCCCAGGGGTCCACACCCTGCTGCAGTCCGGTCACACAGCCTCGCTGTCTCCCCGGTGACCTGTCTCTCTCCCCCAGGGGTCCACACCCTGCTGCAGTCCGGTCACACAGCCTCGCTGTCTCCCCGGTGACCTGTCTCTCTCCCCCAGGGGTCCACACCCTGCTGCAGTCCGGTCACACAGCCTCGCTGTCTCCCCGGTGACCTGTCTCTCTCCCCCAGGGGTCCACACCCTGCTGCAGTCCGGTCACACAGCCTCGCTGTCTCCCCGGTGACCTGTCTCTCTCCCCCAGGGGTCCACACCCTGCTGCAGTCCGGTCACACAGCCTCGCTGTCTCCCCGGTGACCTGTCTCTCTCCCCCAGGGGTCCACACCCTGCTGCAGTCCGGTCACACAGCCTCGCTGTCTCCCCGGTGACCTGTCTCTCTCCCCCAGGGGTCCACTCCCTGCTGCAGTCCGGTCACACAGCCTCGCTGTCTCCCCGGTGACCTGTCTCTCTCCCCCAGGGGTCCACACCCTGCTGCAGTCCGGTCACACAGCCTCGCTGTCTCCCCGGTGACCTGTCTCTCTCCCCCAGGGGTCCACACCCTGCTGCAGTCCGGTCACACAGCCTCCCTGTCTCCCCGGTGACCTGTCTCTCTCCCCCAGGGGTCCACACCCTGCTGCAGTCCGGTCACACAGCCTCGCTGTCTCCCGGGTGACCTGTCTCTCTCCCCCAGGGGTCCACACCCTGCTGCAGTCCGGTCACACAGCCTCACTGTCTCCCCGGTGACCTGTCTCTCTCCCCCAGGGGTCCACACCCTGCTGCAGTCCGGTCACACAGCCTCACTGTCTCCCCGGTGACCTGTCTCTCTCCCCCAGGGGTCCACACCCTGCTGCAGTCCGGTCACACAGCCTCACTGTCTCCCCGGTGACCTGTCTCTCTCCCCCAGGGGTCCACACCCTGCTGCAGTCCGGTCACACAGCCTCACTGTCTCCCCGGTGACCTGTCTCTCTCCCCCAGGGGTCCACACCCTGCTGCAGTCCGGTCACACAGCCTCGCTGTCTCCCCGGTGACCTGTCTCTCTCCCCCAGGGGTCCACACCCTGCTGCAGTCCGGTCACACAGCCTCGCTGTCTCCCCGGTGACCTGTCTCTCTCCCCCAGGGGTCCACACCCTGCTGCAGTCCGGTCACACAGCCTCGCTGTCTCCCCGGTGACCTGTCTCTCTCCCCCAGGGGTCCACACCCTGCTGCAGTCCGGTCACACAGCCTCGCTGTCTCCCCGGTGACCTGTCTCTCTCCCCCAGGGGTCCACACCCTGCTGCAGTCCGGTCACACAGCCTCGCTGTCTCCCCGGTGACCTGTCTCTCTCCCCCAGGGGTCCACACCCTGCTGCAGTCCGGTCACACAGCCTCACTGTCTCCCCGGTGACCTGTCTCTCTCCCCCAGGGGTCCACACCCTGCTGCAGTCCGGTCACACAGCCTCACTGTCTCCCCGGTGACCTGTCTCTCTCCCCCAGGGGTCCACACCCTGCTGCAGTCCGGTCACACAGCCTCCCTGTCTCCCCGGTGACCCGTCTCTCTCCCCCAGGGGTCCACACCCTGCTGCAGTCCGGTCACACAGCCTCCCTGTCTCCCCGGTGACCCGTCTCTCTCCCCCAGGGGTCCACACCCTGCTGCAGTCCGGTCACACAGCCTCACTGTCTCCCGGGTGACCCGTCTCTCTCCCCCAGGGGTCCACACCCTGCTGCAGTCCGGTCACACAGCCTCACTGTCTCCCCGGTGACCCGTCTCTCTCCCCCAGGGGTCCACACCCTGCTGCAGTCCGGTCACACAGCCTCACTGTCTCCCCGGTGACCCGTCTCTCTCCCCCAGGGGTCCACACCCTGCTGCAGTCCGGTCACACAGCCTCACTGTCTCCCCGGTGACCTGTCTCTCTCCCCCAGGGGTCCACACCCTATTGCAGTCCGGTCACACAGCCTCGCTGTCTCCCCGGTGACCTGTCTCTCTCCCCCAGGGGTCCACACCCTGCTGCAGTCCGGTCACACAGCCTCGCTGTCTCCCCGGTGACCTGTCTCTCTCCCCCAGGGGTCCACACCCTGCTGCAGTCCGGTCACACAGCCTCGCTGTCTCCCCGGTGACCTGTCTCTCTCCCCCAGGGGTCCACACCCTGCTGCAGTCCGGTCACACAGCCTCGCTGTCTCCCCGGTGACCTGTCTCTCTCCCCCAGGGGTCCACACCCTGCTGCAGTCCGGTCACACAGCCTCGCTGTCTCCCCGGTGACCTGTCTCTCTCCCCCAGGGGTCCACACCCTGCTGCAGTCCGGTCACACAGCCTCCCTGTCTCCCCGGTGACCTGTCTCTCTCCCCCAGGGGTCCACACCCTGCTGCAGTCCGGTCACACAGCCTCACTGTCTCCCCGGTGACCTGTCTCTCTCCCCCAGGGGTCCACACCCTGCTGCAGTCCGGTCACACAGCCTCACTGTCTCCCCGGTGACCTGTCTCTCTCCCCCAGGGGTCCACACCCTGCTGCAGTCCGGTCACACAGCCTCGCTGTCTCCCCGGTGACCCGTCTCTCTCCCCCAGGGGTCCACACCCTGCTGCAGTCCGGTCACACAGCCTCGCTGTCTCCCCGGTGACCCGTCTCTCTCCCCCAGGGGTCCACACCCTGCTGCAGTCCGGTCACACAGCCTCGCTGTCTCCCCGGTGACCCGTCTCTCTCCCCCAGGGGTCCACACCCTGCTGCAGTCCGGTCACACAGCCTCGCTGTCTCCCCGGTGACCTGTCTCTCTCCCCCAGGGGTCCACACCCTGCTGCAGTCCGGTCACACAGCCTCGCTGTCTCCCCGGTGACCTGTCTCTCTCCCCCAGGGGTCCACACCCTGCTGCAGTCCGGTCACACAGCCTCGCTGTCTCCCCGGTGACCTGTCTCTCTCCCCCAGGGGTCCACACCCTGCTGCAGTCCGGTCACACAGCCTCACTGTCTCCCCGGTGACCTGTCTCTCTCCCCCAGGGGTCCACACCCTGCTGCAGTCCGGTCACACAGCCTCACTGTCTCCCCGGTGACCTGTCTCTCTCCCCCAGGGGTCCACACCCTGCTGCAGTCCGGTCACACAGCCTCGCTGTCTCCCCGGTGACCTGTCTCTCTCCCCCAGGGGTCCACACCCTGCTGCAGTCCGGTCACACAGCCTCACTGTCTCCCCGGTGACCTGTCTCTCTCCCCCAGGGGTCCACACCCTGCCTCACTGTCTCCCCGGTGACCTGTCTCTCTCCCCCAGGGGTCCACACCCTGCTGCAGTCCGGTCACACAGCCTCACTCTCTCCCCGGTGACCTGTCTCTCTCCCCCAGAGGTCCACACCCTGCTGCAGTCCGGTCACACAGCCTCGCTGTCTCCCCGGTGACCTGTCTCTCTCCCCCAGGGGTCCACACCCTGCTGCAGTCCGGTCACACAGCCTCACTGTCTCCCCGGTGACCTGTCTCTCTCCCCCAGGGGTCCACACCCTGCTGCAGTCCGGTCACACAGCCTCACTGTCTCCCCGGTGACCTGTCTCTCTCCCCCAGGGGTCCACACCCTGCTGCAGTCCGGTCACACAGCCTCACTGTCTCCCCGGTGACCTGTCTCTCTCCCCCAGGGGTCCACACCCTGCTGCAGTCCGGTCACACAGCCTCACTGTCTCCCCGGTGACCTGTCTCTCTCCCCCAGGGGTCCACACCCTGCTGCAGTCCGGTCACACAGCCTCACTCTCTCCCCGGTGACCTGTCTCTCTCCCCCAGGGGTCCACACCCTGCTGCAGTCCGGTCACACAGCCTCGCTGTCTCCCCGGTGACCTGTCTCTCTCCCCCAGGGGTCCACACCCTGCTGCAGTCCGGTCACACAGCCTCACTGTCTCCCCGGTGACCTGTCTCTCTCCCCCAGGGGTCCACACCCTGCTGCAGTCCGGTCACACAGCCTCACTGTCTCCCCGGTGACCTGTCTCTCTCCCCCAGGGGTCCACACCCTGCTGCAGTCCGGTCACACAGCCTCCCTGTCTCCCCGGTGACCTGTCTCTCTCCCCCAGGGGTCCACACCCTGCTGCAGTCCGGTCACACAGCCTCACTGTCTCCCCGGTGACCTGTCTCTCTCCCCCAGGGGTCCACACCCTGCTGCAGTCCGGTCACACAGCCTCGCTGTCTCCCCGGTGACCTGTCTCTCTCCCCCAGGGGTCCACACCCTGCTGCAGTCCGGTCACACAGCCTCACTGTCTCCCCGGTGACCTGTCTCTCTCCCCCAGGGGTCCACACCCTGCTGCGGAAGCTGCAGTTCCTGTTCGAGCTGCCCGCCAGACTCAACAAGTGTGTGGAGCTGCAGGCCCACTCGCAGGCCGTGGCCTACTACAGCAAGGCCCGCAGCGTGCTGCGCCAGTACCAGCACATGCCCTCCTTCCGCGGCATCCAGGAGGACTGCCAGCTCATCGTGGCCCAGCTGGCCGAGCGCCTGCGCCAGAGATTCAGGTACCCCCACCCCCCTTCCGCTCAACAGCGCCACCTGCTGGCCCCCGGCTGACTCGCGCACAAAGTCAGATGACTCTCGGATCTCCTGAAGCTCCGTCGTGCTGTCTCCTCTGGCGGAGGTGGAGTCGGTCTGTGTTGTATCGCTGAAAAGGGACTGGACGCAAGGCAGGACACACCCTGGACGGGACGCCAGCCCACCACAGGACACGCGCAAAAACAGAGACACAGAGACACAGAGACACAGAGACACAGAGACACAGAGACACAGAGACACAGAGACAAACACACACACACACATTCATGCACTCCAGGGCCAGTTTTCCCAAAAAGCCAGTTAACTTCCCTGCATGTCTGTGGACTGTGGGAGGAAACTGGAGCACCTGTAGGAGAACATGCAAACTCCACACAGACAGCACACCTGGTCCTGTTGTGACCCAAGGCCCCAACTCCGATCACAACCTGTGTGCCCCCCCCGCCCCTGCACAATTCTTTAACGATACGAACACAGCTCCGTCTCCGGGCTCCGTCTCGAACGGCACCGAGCCGCTTTGCCCAAGACGGGTCCGTGTGTGAGCGGTGTGGCCGAGCGCTGATGGCGTCTCGCGTTCTCTCGCAGGGACGGGGGCTCCAGCGCCCAGGACCTGTCCGAGTGCGTGGAGCTGCTGCTCAAGCTGGACGAGCCCGCCGAGGAGCTCTGCGACAAGTTCCTCGGCCACGCCCACTCCCGCCTGGAGGCGGACCTGGCCGGGATGGAGGCGGAGCTTGGGGGCCCCGCCCCCGAGCCCGCCCACTCCCCCGCGGTCTCCGCCCCCTCCGACATCCTGGAGTTCATCGACCGGGGCTGCAACGAGTTTGTCAGCAGCCTCTGCCTGGTCATCGCTTCCTACCAGGAGCTGTTCATCAGCCGGCCACAAGAGGGCGCCCTGGCCTCCAAGGACATCCCCCGGATGGCCAGCGGGAAGCTCCTGGCCTTCGTGGAGGAGCTGTGCGACCGCTACTTCGCCCTGGTGGAGCGCCGCATCCAGGAGGAGAAGGGGGTGGGCGACAACTCCCTCCTGGTGCGGGCCCTGGACCGTTTCCACCGCCGCCTGCAGGCCGTGTCCAAGCTGCTGCCGGGCTCGGCGGTGCCGGCGCGGGGCACGGAGATCGTGGTGAGGGCGGCCCGCGCCCGGCTGCAGCAGTACCTCTCCGCCCTGCAGAGCTTCTACCTGCACAGCCTGACGGACGTGCGTCAGGCCCTGGCGGCGCCCCGGCTCTCCGGCGGGGCGGGGGGCGCGGCGGCCGGCGGGGGGAAGGACGGCCCCGGCCTGCCCGAGCTCCTGGCCAGCCTCTCGGCCTCCATCCTCAACCAGATCAAGGCGGTGCTGGCCTCCGTGCACCTGTTCACCGCCAAGGACATCACCTTCTCCAGCAAGCCCTACTTCAAGGTGGGGCCCGCCTTCCTGCTGCCCCTCGCCCTCCCTCCCCTCCGATCGCTTTCCTGCCAGCCTGATTCTCCATTGCTCTCCTCTGCCTCTCACCTCCTCCGTGTCCCTCTCCCTCTCTTCCTCCATCTCCTTCTCTCTGCCCCTCTCCCTCCCTCACCTCCGATCGCTTTCCTGCCAGCCTGATTCTCCATTGCTCTCCTCTGCCTCTCACCTCCTCCGTGTCCCTCACCCTCTCTTCCTCCATCTCCTTCTCTCTGCTCCTCTCCCTCCCTCACCTCCGATCGCTTTCCTGCCAGCCTGATTCTCCATTTCTCTCCTCTGCCTCTCACCTCCTCTGTGTCCCTCTCCCTCTCTTTCTCCATCTCTCTGCCCCTCTCTCCATCTCCTTCTCTCTGCCCCTCTCCCTCCCTCCCCTCCGATCACTTTCCTGCCAGCCTGATTCTCCATTGCTCTCCTCTGCCTCTCACCTCCTCCGTGTCCCTCTCCCTCTCTTTCTCCATCTCTCTGCCCCTCTCTTTCTCCATCTCCTTCTCTCTGCCCCTCTCCCTCCCTCACCTCCGATCGCTTTCCTGCCAGCCTGATTCTCCATTGCTCTCCTCTGCCTCTCACCTCCTCCGTGTCCCTCACCCTCTCTTTCTCCATCTCTCTGCCCCTCTCTTCCTCCATCTCCTTCTCTCTGCCCCTCTCCCTCCCTCACCTCCGATCGCTTTCCTGCCAGCCTGATTCTCCATTTCCCTCCTCTGCCCTCCTCTGCCTCTCACCTCCTCAGTGTCCCTCTCCATCTCTCTGTTCCTCTCTTTCTCCATCTCCATCTCCTGATTCTGCCATCCTGTTGCCTCTTTTTCCCTCCCCCTCCCCCTCTCCATCTCTCCTCTGCCTCTCACCTCCTCCGTGTCCCTCTCCCTCTCTTCCTCCATCTCCTTCTCTCTGCCCCTCTCCGTCTCAGTCTCTCCCCCTTTTTCTCTCTCCCTCTCCACCTCCTTTGCTGTTTCTCTCCTCCTCCATCTCTCTTCCTCTCCCTCTCTCTAATTCACTCCCTCCCCCTCTCCCCTTCTCCCTCTCCAGCTCTCCAACTCACCGCCTCTATCTCTCCCTCTCCCTCCTCTCTCTCCTCTCTCCATTCCCCCCCCGTCTCCTCTCCTCAGGGGGAGTTCTGCAGCCAGGGGGTCCGCGAGGGCCTGATCGTCCGTTTCATCCAGTTCGTGTGCCAGTCGTCCCGCCAGTTCTGCGAGACGGCGGGGGACCGGGGCGGCGCCACGCCCCCCTCCCTCCTGCTGCTGCTGTCCCGCCTCTGCCTGGACTACGAGACGTCCACCATCTCCTACATCCTGACCCTGACGGACGAGCAGTTCCTGGTGCAGGTAAGGCGCGCCCGCCCGCCCGCCTGCCCGGCTGCGCAGCAGTGGGGGGCTCGGCTCAGGCGGTCTCTCCCTCTCCCCCTCCTCCCCCCAGCACCACGCCCCCGTGACCGCCGTCACGGCGCTGTGCGCGGAGGCCCGCGGGGCGGCCCAGAAGCTGCTGAACCACTACGTGAAGGTGCAGGGCCTGATCGTCTCCCAGATGCTGCGCAAGAGCGTGGAGACGCGTGACTGGGTCAACACCATCGAGCCGCGCAACGTGCGCGCCGTCATGAAGAGGGTGGTGGAGGACACCACCTCCATCGACGTGCAGGTAGAGAGGCCACCTTTCTACCACCTGTCTCTCTCTCTCTCCCTTCGTCTGTCTCTCTCCCTCTCCAGGTGGGGCTGCTGTATGAGGAGGGGGGTGAGGTGACCCCAGTACTGGTGTAACTGTCTCTCTCTCCCTCTCCAGGTGGGGCTGCTGTATGAGGAGGGGGGTGAGGTGACCCCTGTACTGGTGTAACTGTCTCTCTCTCTCTCTCCAGGTGGGGCTGCTGTATGAGGAGGGGGCGAGGAAGGCTCACAGCAGTGACTCCAGTAAGAGGACCTTCTCGGTGTACAGCAGCTCTCGACAGCAGGCGCGCTACGCCCCCAGCTACACCCCCAGGTGCCTCTACTGCAACACAACGGCGCACACACTCACCGCCACACAACCGCACCCCGTGACCCGCACAACAAGTTTCGGCAGTCAGGCTTATCCGAGAGAGGGAGAGCGCCCCCTACAGGGAGGGGTGGGGGGAGAATATGTGTTCAACATTGAAAACAACTGAAAGTTTATTTGGAGATCGCCTTTCCTACCAGTGGGTGAAAGGTCACGCCCGGCTTTAATCTGGGCCTGTAACTGTTCCTTCGAACCCGGTTTCTCCGCTGCTGAAGAGCTCTTGGAGCTGGGGGGGTGACCGGGTTGGGCCTGTTTTCTCTCCTGCAGTGCGCCTATGGACACTAACCTGCTGAGCAACATCCAGAAACTCTTCTCTGACCGGATCGACATCTTCAGCCCGGTGGAGTTCAACAAGGTGAGCTGGGGGGGGGGGGGGACCACCCAGCGGTCACAACAAAGAGGTTTATGCAGATGTGGGGGTTCGGTGAGCGATGGCATCAGCGGATACTGATCAGGAGTCTCTGGTGGGGGGGATGGGGGTCACACAGGCAGTCAGGGGCTCGACCCGGGAACCTCCCGGTCTAACAGGACTGGACCTGAACCACTGGACCAGCTGTCCTCCCAGTCTGACAAGACTGGACCTAAACCACTGGACCAGCTGTCCTTCCGGTCTGACAATTCTGGACCTGAACCACTGGACCAGCTGTCCTCCTGGTGTGACAGGACTGGACCTGAACCACTGGACCAGCTGTCCTCCCAGTCTGACAAGACTGGACCTGAACCACCGGACCAGCTGTCCTCCTGGTCTAACAGGACTGGACCTGAACCACTGGACCAGCTGTCCTCTTGGTGTGACAGGACTGGACCTGAACCACTGGACCAGCTGTCCTCCTGGTGTGACAGGACTGGACCTGAACCACTGGACCAGCTGTCCTCCCGGTCTAACAGGACTGGACTTGAACCACTGGACCAGCTGTCCTCCCGGTCTGACAAGACTGGACCTAAACCACTGGACCAGCTGTCCTCCTGGTCTGACAAGACTTGACCTGAACCACTGGACCAGCTGTCCTCCCAGTCTGACAAGACTGGACCAGCTGTCCTCCTGGTGTGACAGGACTGGACCTGAACCACTGGACCAGCTGTCCCCCTGGTCTAACAAGACTGGACCTTGACAACTGGACCAGCTGTCCCCCTGGTCTAACAAGACTGGACCAGAACTGGGCCAGAACCAGTTGACCAGCTGCCACAATTTCCCGCAGGTCTCCGTGCTCACCGGCATCATCAAGATCAGCCTGAAGACGTTCCTGGAGTGCGTCCGCCTGCGCACCTTCGGCCGCTACGGGCTGCAGCAGATCCAGGTGGACTGCCACTACCTGCAGCTCTACCTGTGGCGCTTCGTGTCCGACGAGAACCTGGTCCACTTCCTGCTGGACGAGATCGTGGGCAGCGCCGCCCACCGCTGCGTCGACCCCGCCCCCATGGAGCAGAGCGTCATCGAGGTCATCTGCGAGAGGGGTTAAAGGTCGGCGGGGTCGGAGGGCGATGGGGGTGGGGGTGGGGTGAAAGGGTCACCTGGGAGCGAGGTCGGAGATGGGCGTGGCGTGAGAGAGCTGTCTGACCTGACCTGGGTCCCTTTGCCCTCTCCTCTGCCCCTGTGTGCAACAGGGCTGTCCTGTCCTGGTCCAGGAGGGGGCGCTGTGTCTGCAGCAGGGGTGTCCAGTCCTGGTCCTGGAGGGGTCAGTGTGTCTGCAGCAGGGCTGTCCTGTCCTGGTCCAGGAGGGGGCGCTGTGTCTGCAGCAGGGCTGTCCTGTCCTGGTCCAGGAGGGGGCGCTGTGTCTGCAGCAGGGCTGTCCTGTCCTGGTCCAGGAGGGGGTGTTGTGTCTGCAGCAGAGGTGTCCAGTCCTGGTCCAGGAGGGGTCAGTGTGTTTGCAGCAGGGGTGTCCAGTCCTGTTCCAGGATGGGGTGTTGTGTCTGCAGCAGGGGTGTCCAGTCCTGGTCCAGGATGGGGCATTGTGTCTACAGCAGGGGTGTCCAGTCCTGGTCCAGGATGGGGCGTTGTGTCTGCAGCAGGGGTGTCCAGTCCTGGTCCTGTGAGCAAGGGAACTGGACTCTGGTCCCTGAGAATTCTGTGCTGACCTGTACGAACAGGCAACTTTCTCCTGCGGTCGGCAGGCTCTGGAAAGTGTTGACCTGCCTCCTGCTGACACATACAGCACAGTCCAGCCACATGTCCTTCCTGTGGCCCATCGCTGAAGACAAAATCCCATATCCGTGGAACAACCTGGAAGTGAATGATGTAGGAAGGGGTCTAATGCAGTGGAACTGTGGTTTTGCCTTTCAGACATGTCTGTCTCTCTCTCTCTGGGTGAGTAGTGCCTGTGCCTGTGTCTGTCATCAGCTGTAAATAAACCTATTTAAGTGCACTGCAGGGAGGAGCGTGGTCATTCATTACAGTGGAACTTTGTCTCTTCATGTGGCAGCTCTGGGAGGTTCGGGAATGCTGGGCCTAGTCCGTACTGGGATGGGATCTCCTTCACAGGAGAACAACCACTTTGCTGGTAGCTGTGGTGTGTTGGTGAACCTGTAGGGGGCGGTCTTCCCCCCCCTGGACCAGAATTTCCCACATCAGAGCTCCTCTATTCTGCAGAAGGTTTCTGTCTTTCTTATGCGACACGAGACGGAAGTCCTGAACAGGAGGGGGTCTTAACCTTGGGCTCGACCAATGTGGTCTCCCTGAAGTTCCACCTTAATGTGCCTGGTGAAGCACCTTCATCTGCTGTGCAGTGGGGCCGCTGGTGTAGAATGAACACTGTGCGTCTCCCAGGTGGGGCTGCTGGGGCAGAATGATCACTGTGCGTCTCCCAGGTGGGGCTGCTGGGGCAGAATGATCACTGTGCGTCTCCCAGGTGGGGGCTGCTGGTGTAGAATGAACACTGTGCGTCTCCCAGGTGGGGCTGCTGGGGCAGAATGATCACTGTGCGTCTCCCAGGTGGGGGCTGCTGGTGCAGAATGAGCACTGTGCGTCTCCCAGGTGGGGCTGCTGGGGCAGAATGATCACTGTGCGTCTCCCAGGTGGGGGCTGCTGGTGTAGAATGAACACTGTGCGTCTCCCAGGTGGGGCTGCTGGTGCAGAATGATCACTGTGCGTCTCCCAGGTGGGGGCCGCTGGTGCAGAATGAGCACTGTGCGTCTCCCAGGTGGGGGCTGCTGGTGCAGAATGATCACTGTGCGTCTCCCAGGTGGGGGCCGCTGGTGCAGAATGAGCACTGTGCGTCTCCCAGGTGGGGGCTGCTGGTGCAGAATGATCACTGTGTGTCTCCCAGGTGGGGGCTGCTGGTGCAGAATGAGCGCTGTGCGTCTCCCAGGTGGGGGCTGCTGGTGCAGAATGAGCGCTGTGCGTCTCCCAGGTGGGGGCTGCTGGTGCAGAATGATCACTGTGCGTCTCCCAGGTGGGGCTGCTGGTGCAGAATGAGCACTGTGTGTCTCCCAGGTGGGGGGCTGCTGGTGCAGAATGAGCGCTGTGCGTCTCCCAGGTGGGGCTGCTGGGGCAGAATGAGCACTGTGTGTCTCCCAGGTTTTTACAAAGCTAAAAGTCCAAAAATTAATTTCAGATCAATTCAAAATAATGTATTCATCCTAGGGGGGCAAGCAAGAGGTGCAACGTACAACACAATCCAAAAACAACATTAGGTTTGTATGATATCATAACTAGCATTCCGAAAATGCATCCGCGTCACATCTCATAGCAACGCGTATTAAAAATGAGATTGCTCTCAATTGCGAAATAGCCACTCTCAGCCTGTGGGCGTGCCTAACACTGAAACCCAATTAAAACGTTCGGTGACCGCGGGTGCCCGCCTACCTCGCCATCTGATTCGCCGGCTCCTTCATCGCTGGTTTCTGATTGGCTGCTGCTGCCCCCTGTCCACCGTCTTCTGACGACAGGCGCCATCGCTGATTGGCGGAGGATGGTCCCACACGGGGCTGGCGAGAGACCACACCGCGCAGGCGCATTCCGTCGAGTCTCCTTAAACACCAGCATTTAAATAGCTCTCGTTTAAAGGAACAGGCGAGTATTGCCCTGCAGGCCGGAGGTAAGGGAAATCTCATATACTGTACTCGTTTTATTCTTAAATGACGATGTAGTGCGAATGACAACCGTGAAACACATATGGAATGGTTATTGCCTGTGCTAATTCGTTTTGACTGATCGTTTTTAAAAATAAATTCCTAGTTTTCTCTTGGAGTCTGGTGCACTTTCACCTTAAAACATTATTTTAGTGAAAAGAATGAACAGCAGCGAAATGTTTTACTTCCCAGTCGTTCCTGTTCCTGTCCCTAAAAAAAAATGACATTCCACCTCATTGTTAATATTGAATCTAAAACAATTTGAACTTGTCTTTCAGCTGCTGTTTCTGTTGTATTAGTCATAATCACGCTACAGGTTTATCATACTTTGCTAATTAGAGTGCTGTATTGTTTTTACATGATTGAGAATGCTCTCAGTAAAGCAGTTTTGAAATGAATATTTGACATTAGTATTGTAAAGTATACAAAAGTATACTAAAGACATTAGTATTGTAAAGTATAGTACTTATACTACATACTATATTTACTATAGTAAAGTATAGTAAGCAGTACGTTATGTGCTGGTTCTACAGACCAAGTTCGGCTGTATTCCTCTGCTTATTTACCTGAAATGACTTTTCAGGATCTGTGAGGCCACTGTTATACTGTGGTATAGTATTCTGTAGTGTTGCATGATTGGGTATATAAAAGTACTATAAAACGCTGCTGGGTTGCTCAGTCTGTGACCCTGCACTATTCCCCATGGCTGCACTGACACCAATTAAACAATTAAGGAGCTGGCCGCAACAGGACTCTGAAATGGAGCAGGTGGGTGGGGCTCTAGGTTGAGAAACCCTACCGTACGGTATTGTAGAGTGTAAATTATGATAGAGGATTTAGTGTTCGCCAACACACTCTGATTACACGGCAGCCTGATCCACTCCAGGATTTCGTGTCATAAAATGCATTCCGATTACACGGCAGATTGATCCACTCCAGGATTTCGTGTCATAAAGTGCATTCCGATTACACGGCAGTCTGATCCACTCCAGGATTTCCTGTTGTCAGGCGCCCTCCGATTGGAGAGCATCCTGATCCGCTCCAGGCTTTAGAGTTGTTCTCTCGTATCCCAGGATTCCGATTCGCTCCGGGCTGTATAGCGCTGTTGGACGGGTTGTGGAGGTACAGTGGGCCGCCCAGCCCCCGGCAGTGTGGGTCACACTCACTCGTGTTTGCACGGGACACGAGGGCCCCCAGAGAAACGCTCTGAAACTCTCGCCCTGGGGACGATGTCGGACAAGCACGGCGTCCCCCGCACGACGGAGATGGAGTTCGGGGGAACGCTGGGTAAGAGCCGCGCATGGGCGAAGGGTGGGGGGCATGTGCTCGGATACCTGGAGAGTCACCCCTAAATTTCTCGCTGCAGCCCCAGTTCCACTCCGGTTCTCTCGGCTTTTTTTCTCTACCCAGATATGATATGGCCATATCTCTTTAGCTCACGGGGCTAGGTCGCTGCAGAGAGACGCGGAAGTCCCGGGTTCGAGCCCTGGACGGTGCAGGGGCCGACCTAATGCGGCAAGGGCGCCCGCCTGAGCCCCCGTTGCGTTACATTGGTGTCAGAAGCGGGGCGGGATAGCCCTTCGCCGGGGACGGCGATTTAAGCGGGGGAGAGTGTAACGCTTACGGCCGACAAGCACTGTGTGTAAGAGCCGGCGTACCAGAGCGGGTGACGTCACCGCCCTTCCCTGTGATAGCAGGACCACAGCTACTGGGCTGTGGAGAGATCTCTCTTTGGCTCACGGGGCTAGGTCGCTGCAGAGAGACGCGGAAGGCCCGGGTTCGAGCCTCCAGTCGGGATGGGGCCGACCAGATGCGGCAAGGGCGCCCGCTTGCGTTACATTTCTCTACCCAGCAGCCATATCACCCTGCAACTCACAACTGGCAACCCACTGAAGCTAAGCAGGTGTGAGCCTGGTCAGTACCTGGATGGGAGACCTCCTGGGAAAAACTAAGGTTGCTGCTGGAAGAGGTGTTAGTGGGGCCAGCAGGGGGTGCTCACCCTGCAGTCCATGTGGGTCCTAATGCCCCAGTATAGTGACGGGGACACTATACTGTAAACAGGCGCTGTCCTTCGGATGAGACGTAAAACCGAGGTCCTGACTCTCTGTGGTCATTAAAAATCCCAGGGTGTTTCTCGAGAAGAGTAGGGGTGTTACCCCAGTGTCCTGGCCAAATTTCCAATTGGCCCTTACCAATCATGGCCTCCTAATAATCCCCTTCTATGAATTGGCTACATTACTCTGCTCTCCTCCCCACTGAGAGCTGGGGTGTGGGGAGCGTTCTGGCGCACTATGGCTGCCGTCGCATCATCCAGATGGGGCTGCACACTGGTGGTGGTGGTGGAGGGGATCCCCATTACCTGTAAAGCGCTTTGAGTGGAGTGTCCAGAAAAGCGCTATATAAGTGTAAGCAATTAGTATTATTATTATTATTATTATTATTACCCACCGGCCAGAATATTAGGACTGGCGCCCCCCTCCTCCCCCCAATCCTGACCAGATCTCCATCGTCCTGAAATCCGGAAGGACAGGCTGCTCCATCCCAAGCCCTTTATCCCTCACCCCAACCTCCGCTGCCGGGAGACTGGGATCTGGGCCGCTTGTATCCAGGACCCTTGTGGGGAGCTCGGTGGGGCGCACCTGGCCAAGTTTGGCCCTGTTCTGGGCAGGGGAGGTGATGGGGAAAACCTGTGGTTGGGGACCGGGGGAGTGGGTTCCTAATATTTTGGCCATCTGGTGTAGCCTTTTGCTATTCAAGTGTCTGGGCAATATTTAGCCCCAAATCTGGAAATATCAGGGCAGCCCTGATGGCCGATCAGTGCTGAAAGGCAGCAGTTATGTAACCAGGCCCCAGGCAGGACAGGAGAAGCTCACTTGGTCCCTTTAACAGGGCAGCAGGGCTGGGGAGGTGAATACAGGGGGGGCGGCCACCAGGGGGCGGCGGCGAGACAGTTCATCCGGGAAACGAAGGGATTGGGTGCAGCAGTGGACGGCCAGCCCTGTATAAGCCGTACAGGAAGGAATGGGAGGTGTTCTAAGGCAGGACCTTGCCGAGCGCAAAAACTCTGAGGTAGAGAACACAAAATGTGTGGTATGAAAAAAAAAAACACGCTTTTCCCATCAAAGCCAGTGGGTTCAGCCTCCAGCCTGCTGGGTTCAGGGGCAGTGCGCGGGCGGCTGTTTCTCTTCTGCGCTGCCCCCCAGCCTGCTGGCCCGCGCTGTAACGGTGCTGTGTGTGTGTGTGTGTGTCCAGGCGCCCTGTGCCTGCCCGCCCTGCTGCCCCTCTCCGTGCTGTACCTGCTGTCGGCCTGCGACACCCCCGGCGCCCGCCTGCTGCAGTGGCCCCCGCCGCTGCCCGGCCCCGCCCAGCTCTGGCACCCTCACGCCCTGGCCGTCGCGCTGGGCTGGCTGGCCCTGCAGGGGGCGCTCTACCTGCTGCCCCTGGGGAAGGTAAGGGAGGGGGGCGGGGGCGGGGCGGGGCGGTCACACTCACGCGCGCACGCACGCACACTCACCTTGGTGGGCGCGTGACACCAGTCCCATGGACGCACGAGGACCAACAAGGCAGGTTTCAAACCTTAAAGGAGTTCCTCCTTATTCAAGCCATGTAGCTCCCCGAGGTGCTCCCTGATAGGGCCCCCCCAGGGAAGAGACTTAAACAGCAACAGCTCGGGCAGCTCGTTCCAGACCCCTGCCGCCCTTTGTGTAAAGACCCCCCCCCTCCCCCAAGGCTCTTGGACTGGCAGCTTCGAGTAAAGCCCCCCCTCCTAGCTCTTGGACCGGAAAGCACTTAAACTCGTAACTGCACCCAGTTTCTGATCTGTCCCCCCCCCCCCCCCCCTCCAGGTCGTGGAGGGCATGGTCCTGAGAGACGGCTCCCGGCTGCGGTATCCCATCAACGGTGAGCCAGGGAGGTCTGGGATTGGGGTGGGGAGCTGGGTCTAAGGATCTAAGGGGGGGTATTACAGTCGCCTCTGTTTGCTCATCCTCACCCCCCCCCCCACTCTCTCTCTCCCTCCCTGGCAGGTTTTCATGCCCTGTGCATCAGCGCGGCGCTGCTGGGGCTGGCCGTGTGGGCCGGCTTGCCCCTGGGGTCGCTGTACGAGCTGCTCCTGCCCCTGGCCGCCTGCGCCGCGGGGCTGTCCTTCCTCCTCAGCCTCCTCCTCTACCTCAAGGCCCTGGCGGCCCCGCCCCATGCGCTGGCCCCCGGTGGCAACACAGGTGAGGGGGTGCTGGCTGGATGAGGGGAGCGAGGGCGAGGCCGGGCTGCATCCCTGTTTCTTTAATGCACAGACGTCTGGGCTGTTCCCTGATTGGCTGCTCTTCCACCAATCAGGTGGTGACCAATGCGGCTATGCTAATGAAGAGGGTGGGGCCGAGGGGAAGCCCCTCCCCCACCATGCTGCTGGTGAAACCAGCTGTTCAGATGTGGTGTGGGAACACATCCCTCTGGGATCCCTCAAGTGTTCCTTGGACCCAAGACCCTTAAAAAATCTGCAGAACCTTCTGCCCTCCAGGGGCCAGAGTTCCTTTCACTGATCTAAATACAGCTAATTACAAGCGTTCCTCAAACGTGGAAAGAAGTGATGATCCTTTAAGAGAGACCCCCAAAGACTGACTGGAATGGGGTTCCCCCCCAGGACCAGTTATGGAGACCCCCGTACTAGTGAATGCATAGTCAGTGATCTGATAGCATTCTTCAATAAATGGCTGATCAGTGTGGAAAACGTTGAACTTCACCCTGTGCTCCAAAAATCTCCTTAATTGTTTAATTGACGGTTACCCAGCCCGACACGACAGTGAAGGTGTCGTCTGATTATGTGAGGCGCTGCAGTGATGTGTGTTGTTCTGAACTGGTTCTTGTAGCTGTTGTCTGAGTATCTGATTAGTCCAGAGTTTCCATGTGAATGCTGGGGATTCTCGTTGAACAGACAGGTGGTCTGAACAGGCGATACTGCAAATCAAGTCGACCGTGTTTGTTTTTAGGTAATCCCCTGTATGATTTCTTCATGGGCCACGAGCTGAACCCACGAATCGGGTTCTTTGACCTCAAGTACTTCTGTGAGCTCCGGCCAGGCCTGATTGGCTGGGTGAGTGGCGTCGCCGGGGGCAACAGAGGCGGGGGGGGGGGGAGGAGCCGAGGGAGCCACACCCACCTGTGATATCATGAATGAATTTAGGCTTCAGGAGAGTCTAAAGTCATCGCTGTTTTTTTTAACCTGCCGACTTCTGGGGCTGTTCCCTGATTGGCTGTACTTCCACCAATCAGGTGGTGATAAATGCGGCTATGCTAATGAAGGAGGCGGAGCTGCGGGGAGGCCCCTCCGTCGCCATGCTGCTGGTGAACGGCTTCCAGCTGCTGTATGTCACCGACGCGCTGTGGAATGAGGTGAGACAGGGGTGAGACAGGTAAGATGGGGCCGAGACAGGGGTGAGACAGGGGTGAGACAGGTAAGATGGGGCTGAGACAGGGGTGAGACAGGTAAGATGGGGCTGAGACAGGGCTGAGACAGGGGTGAGACAGGTAAGATGGGGCCGAGACAGGGGTGAGACAGGTAAGATGGGGCCGAGACAAGGTAAGTTGGGGCTCAGACAGGTAAGATGGGGCTGATACAGGGGTGAGACAGGTAAGTTGGGGCTGAGACAGAGGTGAGACAGGTAAGATGGGGCTGAGACAGGTAAGTTGAGGCTCAGACAGGTAAGATGGGGCCGAGACAGGGGTGAGACAGGTAAGATGGGGCCGAGACAGGGGTGAGACAGGGGTGAGACAGGTAAGATGGGGCCGAGACAGGGCTGAGACAGGTAAGTTGGGGCTGAGACAGAGGTGAGACAGGTAAGATGGGGCTGAGACAGGGGTGAGACAGGTAAGATGGGGTTGAGACAGGGGTGAGACAGGAGTAAAATGGCAGGTGAGAGCCTGTAGAACTGGGGAACAGTGGTGAATGGGCAGGAAGAGTAGTTATTCAGACCCAGGATGGAAGCGTATGTCAATCTGATGACAGGAAGTGTGCCCCCCCCTCCTCCCCTCCTCCCAGGAAGCTGTCCTGACCACCATGGACATCGTCCACGACGGCTTCGGCTTCATGCTGGCGTTCGGAGACCTGGCCTGGGTGCCCTTCACCTACAGCCTGCAGGCTCACTTCCTGGTGCGGCACTCGCACTCCCTGAGCATGCTGGGAGCGGCGGCCATCATCGGGCTCAACGGTGAGCAGGTGGGGGGGCAGGGGGGAGGGGCTAGCCCGTCTGTCCATCACCTGGTCAGCAACTGTCCATCTCTCTCTCTCTGCCTCTCTCCCATCCCAGCCGTGGGCTACTACATCTTCCGCCAGTCCAACTCCCAGAAGAATCGTTTCCGCCGGGACCCCAAAGACCCCTCTGTGTCAGGTCAGCCAACCTCCCCCCCCCTAATTTTACCTGGCGTTGCTGAAGTTGGGGGGTGGGGGTCACTGTGCGGCGCTCCTTGGTGCCGCGGTGTGGAATTCAGACGGTTCAGGCGTTTGCATGGATGCTGACCTCCTCCCCCCCACCCTGCATCCCGTAGGCTTGGAGACCATCGCCACGGCAACAGGGAAGAGGCTGCTGGTGTCGGGATGGTGGGGCTTCGTCAGGCACCCCAACTACCTGGGAGACCTGCTGATGGCGCTGGCCTGGTCTCTGCCCTGTGGTGAGTGTACCCCCCCCGAAAACCACCACTACTGCTGCCCTCACCCCCCCACACACACACACACACTTTTAAAGGAGAGTACTCTGTGCAGATGAGCATTGCTGCCCCTGACTAACTTCGCTGACCAGCTCCTCCTTTGTGCAGCTGACCGTTGCAGTTGTCCACTGGGCACTCAGGGAGCGGGCTGGATGAGCAGCGCTCTGTCCCCCCCCCCCCCCCCCCACGAGCGATGGCGTTCCAATCGTTCCCTTTCTGCCTCTGCCCTCCCGCAGGCACGCGCCACCTCCTGCCCTATTTCTACGTGCTCTACTTCGCCGCCCTGCTGGTCCACCGCGAGGCGCGCGATGAGAGGCAGTGCCTGAGGAAATACGGCCTGGCCTGGGAGACCTACTGCCGCCGGGTCCCGTACCGGATCGTACCGTACCTGTACTGACCCGGGCTGGGATATCGCACTGCCCCTGGACCGACCAGGTGGTCTGCAGCTGGACTGGACTTCACCACAGCACCCATTTACTGACCTGGACTGAACCACACTGCCCCTGGACTGATCTACAGGTGGACTGGACTTCACCATAGCACCCATTTACTGACCTGGACTGAATCACACTGCCCCTTGACTGATCTACAGGTGGACTGGACTTCACCATAGCACCCATTTACTGACCTGGACTGAACCACACTGCCCCTGGACTGACCAGGTGGTCTGCTGGGGGACTGGACTTCATCATAGCACCCATTTACTGACCTGGACTGATCTACAGGTGGACTGGACTTCACCATAGCACCCATTTACTGACCTGGACTGAATCACACTGCCCCTGGACTGACCAGGTGGTCTGCAGGGGGACTGGACTTCACCATAGCACCCATTTACTGACCTGGACTGATCTACAGGTGGACTGGACTTCACCATAGCACCCATTTACTGACCTGGACTGAACCACACTGCCCCTGGACTGACCAGGTGGTCTGCTGGTGGACTGGACTTCATCATAGCACCCATTTACTGACCTGGACTGATCTACAGGTGGACTGGACTTCACCATAGCACCCATTTACTGACCTGGACTGAATCACTCTGCCCCTGGACTGACCAGGTGGTCTGCAGGGGGACTGGACTTCATCATAGCACCCATTTACTGACCTGGTCTGAATCACACTGCACCTGCACTGATCTACAGGTGGACTGGACTTCACCATAGCACCCATTTACTGACCTGGTCTGAATCACACTGCCCCTGGACTGACCAGGTGGTCTGCAGCTGGCCTGGACTTCATCATAGCACCCACTTACATGCTGGTGGGTTAACTGGCTTCTAGGGAAACCGGCCCCGGGGGGAGAGTGTGTCTGTATGTGTCCGGTGATGGACTGGCGTCCTGTCCAGGGTGTACCCTGCCTTGAGCCCAGTGCTTGCTGGGATACGCTCCCGCTCCCCTGTACCGGAAAAAGCCGTCAGAAGACGTCCGGGTGTCCCGAAATGGGAAAAAAACATTTTTATTGCATGAACCTGTAGAAAACATTCTCCTATGTTTCCAACAACACCCCCCCCACCCCAGCAGTGCTCAGTCCAGCTCTTCTATCAGTGTCTTCGTGGCGGGGGGCCTCTTGCCCCTCCAGCTGTGCTCCAGCTGCGCCCGGCCCCTCTCCAGCTCCGCCCGCTCCCCCGCCAGCCGGCCGTACTCCCGGCGGACCTCCCAGGCCAGCGGCGGCAGCGCCGCGGCGTTCTCCCGCGCCCAGGCCTGCAGGAACACGCACTTCCTGTCCGCCAGGAAGCGGCTGCGGCGGCGGCCCCGCCCCCCCCGCGCCAGGGCGGCCCGCAGCTGGGACAGGGCGGCCAGGGCGTAGCCGGCGCGGTCGGCCCGGCCCGGCCCGCTCAGCAGGTGGACGACGGCCAGCGCCGCCCGCTCGGGGGCCGCCGGGTCTTCCCGGTCGAAGAGGGGCCCCTCCCGCGCGGCCCCCAGCGCGGCCCCCAGGGCCTCGGGGGCGGAGGCGAAGACGCGGGCGGAGCCGAGGGCGGCGGAGGCCCCCAGGACGGCCCGGCAGAAGTCCCGCGCGGCGGGCGGCCCCGCCAGGTCGCCGTTGAAGCGCCGCAGGGCGAAGGCGTAGGCGTGCAGCACGTTGACCAGGCTGTAACCCACCAGGGGGGAGGCGCGGGGCGTCAGCGTGTGCAGAGGGGGGATGTGGGGGCTGATGGGGGGGACCGCGCTCGTGCTCTTCGCCCCTGCGGCCGGCGCCCCCACCTCCCTCCTCCTCCTCCTGCTCCTGCCGGCTCCTGCTCCTTCGGGCTCTTCCGGCCTCGGCTTCCTCCCCCCTCCCCCTCTGCCGCCCCCCTCCGGATCGGCGTCTCTCTCTGCTGTCGCTGCCTCCCTGCTGCCCCCTGCCCTGTGTCTTCCTCTGCCTTCCTCCTCCTCCTCCCCCGCTGCCTCACTCCTCTCTCCTCCTTCCTCCTCACCTCCCGCTCCCACACTCCTCTCTCCCCCTTCCTCCTCCTCCTCCTCCTCCTCCCCTCCCGTTCCCACACTCCTCTCTCCTCCTTCCTCCTCCTCCTCACCTCCCGCTCCCACACTCCTCTCTCCTCCTCCTCCTTCCTCTCCCGTTCCCTCGCTCCTCTCTGCCCCCCCCAGCTCCTCCACCAGGGCCCCCGGCTGGTGCCTCTCCCACCAGGGGGTCCACTCCTCCACCAGAGCCCCGATGGCCCCCCCCTCCAGCAGCTGCTCGAACCTGCGCCTGTCCCGGGGGGGCAGCAGCCCCCACAGCTCCTCCTCGGACAGGGCGTCCAGATCCAGGCCGGCGAGCCTCTCGGCCAGCTCTTCCTCCTCCTCCTCCTCCTCCTCCCTCAGCCTGACCAGGATCTCCTGCATCCGCCGTCGGCCCTCCTCCCCGGCCCGGCCGGCGGCGCGCAGCTCGCCCAGGACGGCCTGCCTGTAGAAGTCCTCGGAGCAGCGGGCGTGGCGCGGCCCGCGGTAGCAGCCCAGGCCGCAGTAGGGCGCCTGGCAGCGCGGGCAGGTGTAGCGAGCCGGGCTCTGCAGGCACAGCGCGCACGGCCTCGCCGGCGTCAGCAGGGGCTCGCCGGGCTCCGCCCCCGCCCTCCCCGGCACCGCAACACCGCCGATGTCCCCCGTGCCCACGGCCGCCGGCTCCGTGGGGGTCTCGGCCCACGCCTCCTGCTCGGTCCAGCCGCCCCCCTGCGCCGAGAGGAGTCCGGTCACGCAAGCCGGCAGCCTTCTCACCCGCAGGACGTTCATGCTGCCGAGGAACGGGGATTCCCGATCCCTAGTCCCGCCTGAAGACAGGATAGAACAGTCAGGCCCCGGAGTTAAATTAACCGGAAGGAGCACACTGGCATTCACATCATACAGACGGAGGGGTCGTGCTGGAACTACATTTCCCAGAAGGCTGTGGGGTGGGGGTCACCTGACCAGCAGGCGGAAGACGATTGGTCGGCGACGATGTCAAAACCAGGAAGAGGGGGGAGAGATTCGGGGATGGTCAGCATCTGCTGCCGAGACGGGAGAGACGAGTTTCCGCTGTGCTCTGCCCCTGGCTGACTGGCCCGCGGGCACTGTAAGTTAAGAGGAAGCTTGTCTGCTTTCAAGCCAATAAGCAGTTCAGTCAGTTTAAGTTTAAGTCAGAGAAGAGCTCGATTTTGGTTTTTTTTTACCCCCTCACTGTAAATAAAAAGCACTGTGTTACCGTACTGCTACCCCGTTGAGTGTGTTCCTCTAATACAGCTCCTGGAGAGCCCCATTTCAACTAAGAGAGACCGGCTGGCATAAATACAGACAGCGGCTATGTCACTATACAGCTCACATCGGGCAGCACACTGGAGCCCAGCAGTGTGAGCCTGGCCAGTACCTGGAGGGGAGACTCCTGGGAGAGCTGAGGCTGCTGCTGGAAGAGGTGTTAGTGGGGCCAGTAGGGGGCGCTCACCCTGCGGTCTGTGTGGGTCCTGATGCCCCAGTATAGTGACGGGGGACACTAGACTGTAAACAGGCTCCGTCCTTCAGATGAGACGTCAAACCGAGGTCCTGACTCTCTGTGGTCATTAAAAATCCCAGGGCGTTTCTCGAGAAGAGTAGGGGTGTTACCCTGGTGTCCTGGCCCAATTTCCCCCTGGCCTTTACCCATCATGGCCTCCTAATAACCCCCCTCTCTGAACTGGCTCCATCACTCTGCTCTCCTCCCCACTGAGAGCTGGGGTGTGGGGAGCGGACTGGCGCCTCATCCAGGTGGGGCTGGAGGGGAGTCCCCACTACCTCTAAAATGCTTTGAATGGAGTCACCAGAAAAGTACTCTATAACCGTAATTATTAGTATTAATACCCAGCACCCAGCTCGTGTAGATTGTGAACACTTGTTTGGCTGTGATCGATTCAACAAGTAACGTTGGTCTTCGGATTACAATACATGCTGCAGCAGGGGCGTAGCCGATTTCACATAACCTCGCTGTCAAGTAGCAGATGACCAAAACAGAATTCGGTCTAATTAGCTGACCTAAGCAGGCAGCGTAGTTTCTTACCATAAGAGGACCTAGACCAGGCTGATCCTACAAACCAAGAAAATATGCTCGACTATGTAGTACAAAACGGTATTTACACGGCCGTATGAAACGTTTCGAATTAAAAACTGCAAAAGAAACTCGGAAACTCGGTATTACAAATTCAAAGTGATGCATTTATTTAAAGCCAAACAACAAAATGCCACTTTTATCCGCGAAACTCATAAACAAAAAACGCTTAGTAACTCATACTCACATGAATACGCCAAGTGTCGCGATAACGTCGGACAGTCGTCCCGGTTCGTGTCTCACTTTTCGCCTGGGAATGACCTGACTGCCA
Organism: Lepisosteus oculatus; assembly: GCF_040954835.1. Taxonomy (NCBI): domain Eukaryota; kingdom Metazoa; phylum Chordata; class Actinopteri; order Semionotiformes; family Lepisosteidae; genus Lepisosteus; species Lepisosteus oculatus. The sequence goes on from NC_090713.1 coordinate 21,261,066, forward strand.
AACCGGTGTCTGAATGGCTTATCCCGATTCCTATCAATAAAATCTGTACCCTTTTTTTTTTTACAACAAGTATACACTGTTTCTAGACGCCATCTCTTCTTCCAAACTCCCACACTCGCCCCGCGTGGGTGCTGTAAAGCAAGCCCCACTGTCGTGCGTTGTCGCAAGGCGCCTGCAAAACTGTTCTCATCCACGTCTGTAAATACAGCCGCCGTCTCGAAATACACACTCGACTACTTTACTCGGATATCTTTTACAAACAAAAGCTTCGTTCTGTACGAGTTTAAAGGGCGACTTGTTTGGAATCTGTTGCTTGTAAGTTTACACAATCCCGCAAGGAGTTTGTGGACACTTACATAACGTAGAGAACATCCGCCTCTCTGATGAACAGTCATTTCATTCTCTAAAAAGAATTGGAGTCATAATTTAAAAAAAAAACATTTTTAATTTAGCTAAAACTCGGTGGTTGCCATGGCGATCCAGGGCAGTGACGTCACCGGCAGAGACGTGCCGTATTCTCGTCTCTTCCAAGATGGCGGCGGAGAATCTGGATCCGAGCGCGAACGGCGAGTTAACCGCCGAACCGGGTCAGTGCTGGACAGCAGGCCGCCTCCGAACCGGTGCAGTAAAGGGGTTGCGTGCGGTCGTGCCTCAAAATGAGCTTTCCCGAACAAGACAGAATCTTGGGGCTTTTAAAAGTCGTCTTGCTCCGGGTTACTGAGTTACAGGGTGACCGGTACCGTCCACAGCCCAGCGGCTGTGATTGAGGTTTAGCGGATCTCTACGGAACCCGACCGGCCTGTTCTGATTTAACAGTCACTCAGCAGTGGATTTACAGGACGGCCAGGGCACCACCTGTGTGTTGCTCTCTGTGTTTCCTCCCGGAGGTGGTAGTGTTTTACTTCTGAGCCGAAAATATTTCATTCAGCGTTAACCTGAAAACAAAACTGTGTTCTGAAAAAGTCACTCCGAAGGAGGTGGTGGCGCTGTTTGTACGGGAACCTTGCCCGACCAGAAAAGAAAACCTCATCGATCGTTTACTGTTAAAACTCTTGAACCTGCATCTCGTCCGAGCTGTGCCAGCCTTTGTACAAACACGTTCCCCGGGATCTCCCTAACCAGAACGCCGCCGATGTTTGAAAACGGAAATTGTAGAAGTTTTGCACCACCTGTGAAGTGTATGATTAATCCGCTTGAGTCGGTGAAGCTATCAGAGGGATTATTTTTTTGAACAATTTTACTCGGAAGAGGGTGACCGCGCAGTGTCCGGTCTAAGAGGTAGTTATGTGTTTGGAGCCCAGGACTCACTGATTGGAGAGGTCACGGGTTCGAATCCTGTGTGAAGGCTGGGAGGGGGTATTGGTGCTGTAAAGCAGCCCCAAAGGTGCCCTCTTGCCCTCCGAGCTCCAGCTGTATGAATGTGTAACGAGGAAAACAGCCAGTGGAAATTTTGGAGAATACCTCTTGCTTCTGTTTTAGTTAGCGTCGATCTAGTAATCGATTTGTCATCCATTTTCTAACCCGCTTACTGGTTACGGGTCACGGGGGGAGCGGGAGTCTATCCCAGCAAGCAACGGGCGCAAGGCAGGGTACACCCTGGATGGGACGCCAGTCCATCACAGGACACACACACACACACACACACACCAGGGCCAGTTTTCCCAGAAGCCAATTAACCCACCAGCCTGTCTCTGCTGTGGGAGGAAACCCATGTATACACGAGGGGAACGTGCAAACTCCACACAGACAGCGCACAGGGCCCCAGCGCTGCACCACTGTGCTCCAAACCCAGTCGTTTTCATGCCCTGAACATCGCGAGGGGGAAGTCGGGGGCCGCCTGCCGGTTCTGAGGCGAACCCAGACGCCAGAGTGGTCCCCCTCTCTCTCTCTCTCTCTGTTTGCACAGACGGCGGGCAGCAGGGGGAGCCGGCGAGCCAGGCCCCGCCCCCGGCCTCCCCGGAGGTGAAAGGTCAGGGCGGCGAGGGCGGCCCCGGCTCGGCCGCGGGGTCGGAGGTCACGGGGCTTTATCCCGCCGCCCTGGAGGATTACGAGGAGGGGGAGGACTCGGAAGGGGAGCTGCCCCCGGAGTTTTACCGGCTGTGGAGAGCCACCCAGGAAAACCCGCTGGATTTCTCCTCCTGGACGGACCTGCTGCAGTACACGGAGCAGGAGGTGAGGAGGAGGGGGGGCGATACGGTCGCTCAGATACCGTTTGCTGGTTAATTCCGTCCCTTCATCCGTCTTCCATCGGCTGTATCTGAAAGCCGGAGTCTATCCAAGCAGGCAAGCGTTTACGATAAATAGCCCCTTTAACTTAGTACAGTATCCATCCATACGTCTCTTCTCTAACCGCTGTATCCAGTGCAGGGATGCAAGGGAGTCGGAGTCTCCCAACAATAATAAATAATGTTTCTTTATCGGCCCTATACAATTTCTTGCATCAGGAATTTGTCTTTTCGCAGACCCCAGCTTGCTCTCCAGGAGACACACAGACAGGGAGAGAGAAGCTGGGGGTCAGAGCGCAGGGTCGGCCATTTATACGGCGCCCCTGGAGCAGCTGGGGGTGAAGGGCCTGGCTCAGGGGCCCCAAACAGAGTAGGATTCCTCTGCCGGCTGTGGGATTTGAACCGGCAACCTCCCAGCCACAGGCGCGGATCCTGAGCCACAGAGCCACCGCTCCGCCCTAGCAATGGGAGCAAGGCAGGCTACCCCCTGGAAGGGACGCCAGTCCATCACAGGACACAGACACAGACTCGGCACACGCACACACACAACAGGGCCAGTTTGCCCAGAAGCCAGTTAACCCACCAGCCTGTCCGTGGGACTGTGGGAGGAAACCCCCGCGAACACGGGGAGAACATGCAAGCTCCACCCAGACAGCACCCCGGGAATCGAACCCAGGGCCCCAGCGCTGCGGGGCAGCAGTGCTGAGCCGTTGGTTCTAGCAGAGTTACTCAGTCGCCCCGTGTCTCGGCGGGACTGACCGCTGTCCTCCTCTCCCCCCCTGGCAGGGACACATGCCGGCGACCCGCCGCGTGTTCGCCGTGTTCTTCGCCCGCTACCCGCTGTGCTACGGCTACTGGAAGAAGTTCGCCGACCTGGAGCGGCGCGCCGGGTTCCCCGTCCGCGCGCAGGAGGTCCGAGCGCCGCGATGTGTGAGCTGGCTGCTGCGGCAGTCAGTGATGGGTACAGCCGAGGGGACGTGAGAGTGTGTGCGTGGATCGCAGGTGTGCGTGCGTGGATCGCAGGTGTGCGTGTGTGCGTGGATCGCAGGTGTGCGTCTGGGTGGATCGCAGGTGTGGGTGTGTGCGTGGATCGCAGGTGTGCGTGTGCGTGCGTGGATCACAGGTGTGTGTCTAGGTGGATCACAGGTGTGTGTGCGTGGATCACAGGTGTGCGTGCGTGGATCGCAGGTGTGTGTGCGTGCGTGGATCGCAGGTGTGTGTGCGTGCGTGGATCACAGGTGTGTGTCTGGGTGGATCGCAGGTGTGCGTGCGTGGATCGCAGGTGTGCGTGAGTGCGTGGATCGCAGGTGTGCGTGAGTGCGTGGATCGCAGGTGTGCGTGAGTGCGTGGATCGCAGGTGTGCGTGCGTGCGTGGATTGCAGGTGTGCGTGCGTGCGTGGATCACAGGTGTGTGTCTGGGTGGATCACAGGTGTGTGCGTGCGTGGATTGCAGGTGTGCGTGCGTGCGTGGATCACAGGTGTGTGCGTGCGTGGATCGCAGGCGTGTGTCTGGGTGGATCACAGGTGTGTGCGTGCGTGGATCGCAGGTGTGTGTGTATGCATGCGTGGATCACAGGTGTGTATCTGGGTGGATTACAGGTCTGCGTGTGGATCACAGATGGATTACAGGTGTGTGTGATCCTGGATCACAGGTATGTGTGTGTGTGCGTGGATCACAGGTGTGTCTGTGGATCACAGGAGTGTGTGTGTGCGTGGATTACAGGTGTGCGTGTGTGGATTAACGGTGTGTGTGTGCCTGGATCACAGGTATGCGTGTGTGTGCGTGGATCACAGGTGGATTACAGGTGTGTATGTGTGGATTACAGGTGTGTCACAGGTGTGTGTGTGTGTGTTGCAGGTGTGTGTGCAGGGGCTGCAGGCGATCCCACTCAGTCTGGACCTCTGGATTCACTACATCACGCTCCTGCAGGAGACCCTGAACATGAACCTGCCTGAGTCCACACAGCACATCCGCAGGTACACGCCCTGGCCCCAGTACTGACCCTGACCACCCGCCCTGTCCCTGACCCCATTACTGACCCTCAACCCTGTCCACCCGCCCTGACCCCATTACTGACCCTGACCCTCAACCCTGACCACCCGCCCTGACCCCATTACTGACCCTGACCCTCAACCCTGACCACCCGCCCTGACCCCATTACTGACCCTGACCCTCAACCCTGTCCACCCGCCCTGACCCTGACACCATTACTGACCCTCAACCCTGACCACCCCCTCTGACCCCATTACTGACCCTGACCCTCAACCCTGACCACCCGCCCTGACCCTGACACCATTACTGACCCTCAACCCTGACCACCCCCTCTGACCCCATTACTGACCCTGACCCTCAACCCTGACCACCCGCCCTGTCCCTGACCCCATTACCGACCCTCAACCCTGACCACCCGCCCTGTCCCTGACCCCATTACTGACCCTCAACCCTGACCACCCCCTCTGACCCCATTACTGACCCTGACCCTCAACCCTGACCACCCGCCCTGTCCCTGACCCCATTACTGAACCCTCAACCCTGACCACCAGCCCTGACCCCATTACTGACCCTGACCCTCAACCCTGTCCACCCGCCCTGACCCCAGGTAAGGTGACTTCAGTGGTAACCCTTACCTTTTGAAACTTTCTTATGTTCTGCTGTTTTCTTTCATTGCGTGGTATTGTAAAACCTTTGAGTTTTCATTAACGAAATGCATTTCAAGCCTGACCACTCCTTCCCTTGGTCTGTTCACTCACGTGACCAAATGGATCCGGTTCTGTGATCTCACGGGATGTGGTCTGTTTCTGTGTGTGTGCGCCACCCTATCCCTTCCCCCGCCGCTCCGTGCAGCACCTTCGAATCCGCCGTGGCCGCGGCGGGGATGGATTTCCGGTCGGACCGCCTGTGGGAGCTGTACGTGGACTGGGAGAGGGAGCAGGGCGATCTGAGGGCGGTGACCGCCGTGTACGACAAGGTGCTGAGCACCCCAACTCAGCTGTACAGCCAGCACTACCAGAGGTACCCCGACAAAACACTGACCTCGCCCCCGACGTGTAAAGTGAGGCTACATGCTGTATCATTCTAGACAGGCTGCGTGTTATAGGGGCTTCTCCTAGGACACTCCAAACACAAGAGGTCTCCAGCGCTGGTCTCTGTATTTAAAGATCCTCTGTTTTCAGTTTGAGCTTTTGATCTCAGCCAGCAGCTGTATCCCCCTGCAGCTCCCCACTGGAGCCCAGCAGTGTGAGCCTGGCCAGTACCTGGAGGGGAGACTCCTGGGAGAGCTGAGGCTGCTGCTGGAAGAGGTGTTAGTGGGGCCAGCAGGGGGCGCTCACCCTGCGGTCTGTGTGGGTCCTGATGCCCCAGTATAGTGACGGGGACACTAGACTGTAAACAGGCGCCGTCCTTCGGATGAGACGTAAAACCGAGGTCCTGACTCTCTGTGGTCATTAAAAACCCCAGGGTGTCTCTCGAGAAGAGTAGGGGTGTTACCCCGGTGTCCTGGCCAAATTTCCCCCCTGGCCTTTACCCATCATGGCCTCCTGATAACCCCCCTCTCTGAACTGGCTCCATCACTCTGCTCTCCTCCCCACCGAGAGCTGGGGTGTGGGGAGCGGACTGGCGCCTCATCCAGGTGGGGGTACACACTGGTGGTGGAGGGGATCCCCATGACCTGTACAAAGCTTTGAGTGGAGGGTCCAGAAAAGTGTTATAGAAATGTAAGGATTATTAATATTATCTCTATGTGTCTGGCACTCTCTGACCTTTGACCCTTGACCCCCAGATTTAAGGAGCATGTGGAGAGCCATTCCCCCCGTCACATCCTGTCCACCGAGGACTTCCTGCGCCTGAGGTCGGAGGTCATGCGGGGGAGTGCGTCGGTCAGCACCGCAAAGGAGAACGAGGAGGTGCCGCCCGGGGAGGACGGCCCCCCGGGCCTGGACGCAGCCAACCAGGCGACGGTAAGAGGCCGGAGCCGCCGGCTGATTGGCCGGGCCCGCCGCCAGCCCGCCCGCCCCCTCCCCGAGGGCGTGTGATTGGCTGAGCCCCTTGCGTGGGTGTGTCTCGCTCGTCCCAGGAAGAAGAGGAGCAGAAGGTGCGAGAGCTGCTGCTGGCCAGCCGACAGGAAGTGTACCAGCAGACCGAGCTGGAAGTGGGGAAGCGGTGGGCGTTTGAGGAAGGGGTGAGGAGGCCGGACGTGGCGCCGCGCGGCCCGTGCGCGCCCAGCTCCGAGGCGCCCTAACCCCTCTGCCTCCCCCCCCCCCCCCCCCTTTAGATAAAGCGACCCTACTTCCACGTGAAGCCGCTGGACCGCGCCCAGCTGCGCAACTGGCAGAGCTACCTGGACTGGGAGATGAGCAACAGCAGCCACCAGAGGGTGGTGTTTCTGTTCGAGCGCTGCCTCATCGCCTGCGCCCTGTACGAGGAGTTCTGGAGCCGGGTAAGAGGGAGGGGGAGAGACAGTGGGGGTGCTGTCCCTATCCCTGTGTCCTGTACGAGGAGTTCTGGAGCCGGGTAAGAGGGAGGGGGAGAGACAGAGGGGGTGCTGTCCCTATCCCTGTGTCCTGTACGAGGAGCTCTGGAGCCGGGTAAGAGGGAGGGGGAGAGACAGTGGGGGTGCTGTCCCTATCCCTGTGTCCTGTAGGAGGAGCTCTGGAGCCGGGGGAGAGACAGTGGGGGTGCTGTCCCTATCCCTGTGTCCTGTACGAGGAGCTCTGGAGCCGGGTAAGAGGGAGGGGGAGAGACAGTGGGGGTGCTGTCCCTATCCCTGTGTCCTGTATGAGGAGCTCTGGAGCCGGGGGAGAGACAGTGGGGGTGCTGTCCCTATCCCTGTGTCCTGTACGAGGAGCTCTGGAGCCGGGTAAGAGGGAGGGGGAGAGACAGTGGGGGTGCTGTCCCTATCCCTGTGTCCTGTACGAGGAGCTCTGGAGCCGGGTAAGAGGGAGGGGGAGAGACAGTGGGGGTGCTGTCCCTATCCCTGTGTCCTGTACGAGGAGCTCTGGAGCCGGGTAAGAGGGAGGGGGAGAGACAGAGGGGGTGCTATCCCTATCCCTGTGTCCTGTACGAGGAGTTCTGGAGCCGGGTAAGAGGGAGGGGGAGAGACAGTGGGGGTGCTGTCCCTATCCCTGTGTCCTGTACGAGGAGTTCTGGAGCCGGGTAAGAGGGAGGGGGAGAGACAGTGGGGGTGCTGTCCCTATCCCTGTGTCCTGTAGGAGGAGCTCTGGAGCCGGGGGAGAGGGAGGGAGAGAGACAGAGGGGGTGCTGTCCCTATCCCTGTGTCCTGTATGAGGAGCTCTGGAGCCGGGGGAGAGACAGTGGGGGTGCTGTCCCTATCCCTGTGTCCTGTAGGAGGAGCTCTGGAGCCGGGGGAGAGACAGTGGGGGTGCTGTCCCTATCCCTGTGTCCTGTACGAGGAGTTCTGGAGCCGGGTAAGAGGGAGGGGGAGAGACAGTGGGGGTGCTGTCCCTATCCCTGTGTCCTGTATGAGGAGCTCTGGAGCCGGGGAGAGACAGTGGGGGTGCTGTCCCTATCCCTGTGTCCTGTACGAGGAGTTCTGGAGCCGGGTAAGAGGGAGGGGGAGAGACAGTGGGGGTGCTGTCCCTATCCCTGTGTCCTGTACGAGGAGTTCTGGAGCCGGGTAAGAGGGAGGGAGAGAGACAGAGGGGTTGTTGTCCCTATCCCTGTGTCCTGTACGAGGAGTTCTGGAGCCGGGTAAGAGGGAGGGGGAGAGACAGTGGGGGTGCTGTCCCTATCCCTGTGTCCTGTACGAGGAGTTCTGGAGCCGGGTAAGAGGGAGGGAGAGAGACAGAGGGGTTGTTGTCCCTATCCCTGTGTCCTGTACGAGGAGTTCTGGAGCCGGGTAAGAGGGAGGGGGAGAGACAGTGGGGGTGCTGTCCCTATCCCTGTGTCCTGTAGGAGGAGCTCTGGAGCTGGGTAAGAGGGAGGGGGAGAGACAGAGGGGTTGTTATCCCTATCCCTGTGTCCTGTACGAGGAGTTCTGGAGCCGGGTAAGAGGGAGGGAGAGAGACAGAGGGGGTGCTGTCCCTATCCCTGTGTCCTGTACGAGGAGCTCTGGAGCCGGGGGAGAGGGAGGGGGAGAGACAGTGGGGGTGCTGTCCCTATCCCTGTGTCCTGTACGAGGAGTTCTGGAGCCGGGTAAGAGGGAGGGGGAGAGACAGTGGGGGTGCTGTCCCTATCCCTGTGTCCTGTACGAGGAGTTCTGGAGCCGGGGGAGAGACAGTGGGGGTGCTGTCCCTATCCCTGTGTCCTGTATGAGGAGTTCTGGAGCTGGGTAAGAGGGAGGGCGAGAGACAGAGGGGGTGCTGTCCCTATCCCTGTGTCCTGTACGAGGAGTTCTGGAGCCGGGTAAGAGGGAGGGGGAGAGACAGTGGGGGTGCTGTCCCTATCCCTGTGTCCTGTACGAGGAGCTCTGGAGCCGGGGGAGAGACAGTGGGGGTGCTGTCCCTATCCCTGTGTCCTGTACGAGGAGTTCTGGAGCCGGGTAAGAGGGAGGGAGAGAGACAGAGGGGGTGCTGTCCCTATCCCTGTGTCCTGTACGAGGAGCTCTGGAGCCGGGGGAGAGACAGAGGGGGTGCTGTCCCTATCCCTGTGTCCTGTACGAGGAGTTCTGGAGCCGGGTAAGAGGGAGGGGGAGAGACAGTGGGGGTGCTGTCCCTATCCCTGTGTCCTGTACGAGGAGTTCTGGAGCCGGGTAAGAGGGAGGGGGAGAGACAGTGGGGGTGCTGTCCCTATCCCTGTGTCCTGTAGGAGGAGCTCTGGAGCCGGGTAAGAGGGAGGGGGAGAGACAGAGGGGGTGCTGTCCCTATCCCTGTGTCCTGTACGAGGAGCTCTGGAGCCGGGTAAGAGGGAGGGGGAGAGACAGAGGGGGTGCTGTCCCTATCCCTGTGTCCTGTACGAGGAGTTCTGGAGCCGGGTAAGAGGGAGGGGGAGAGACAGAGGGGGTGCTGTCCCTATCCCTGTGTCCTGTAGGAGGAGCTCTGGAGCTGGGGGAGAGACAGTGGGGGTGCTATCCCTATCCCTGTGTCCTGTATGAGGAGCTCTGGAGCTGGGGGAGAGACAGTGGGGGTGCTGTCCCTATCCCTGTGTCCTGTAGGAGGAGCTCTGGAGCCGGGTAAGAGGGAGGGGGAGAGACAGAGGGGGTGCTGTCCCTATCCCTGTGTCCTGTAGGAGGAGCTCTGGAGCCGGGGGAGAGGGAGGGGGAGAGACAGTGGGGGTGCTGTCCCTATCCCTGCGCCCTGTACGAGGAGCTCTGGAGCCGGGTAAGAGGGAGGGGGAGAGACAGTGGGGGTGCTGTCCCTATCCCTGTGTCCTGTACGAGGAGTTCTAGATCCGGGGGAGAGACAGTGGGGGTGCTGTCCCTATCCCTGTGTCCTGTATGAGAAGCTCTGGGGCCGGGTAAGAGAGTAGAGTGAGGGAGGAGGAGGAGGGAGTAGAGAGAGGAAGGAGACAGAGCAGCAGTGAGTCGGCGCTGAGCTCCTTCCCTGCGTGTGTCCCTACAGTACGCGCGGTACCTGGAGCAGCACACGGTGGAGGAGACGCGCGCGGTGTTCCGCCGGGCCTGTGGGATCCACCTGCCCCGCAAGCCCAACATCCACCTGCAGTGGGCCACCTTCGAGGAGAGGCAGGGTCAGTGGCCGGTCCGGCTCCCCGCCTTTCACCCCCCCCGAAACTCAATTCCTCCAGCAGGCTGGGCATGCACCAGGGGCAAAACAGGCAGTTCCACCCACCCATCCGCCATTTCCTCCCCCGCTGGGAGCTGGAGTCTATCCCAGCATGCAGTGGGCACAAGGCAGAGTACGCCCTGGACAGGACGCCAGTCCATCACAGGACACACACTGACACACACACACTCTCACACCCGGGGCAGTTTCCCCAGAAGCCAGTAAAGCCCCCCAGCCTATCTTAGGACCCAGGTGTACGCAGGGAGAACGTGCAAGCTCCACCCTGACTGGCACACAGGACCCCAGCGCTGGGAGGCCAAGACTGCGTCTTTGGACCAGGGGGGACCCGGAGCAACCTGGGGCACCCTCCTCTCCAACACGGCAACACGTCAGTCCATCACAGGACACACACTGACACACACACACACAGACACACTGACACACACACACACTGACACAGACACACACTGACACAGACACACACTGACACAGACACACTGACACACAGACACACTGACACACACACACACTGACACACACACACACACACAGACACACACTGACACAGACACACACTGACACAGACACACTGACACACACACACACACACACTGACACACTGACACACACACACTCACACACACCCGGGGCAGTTTCCCCAGAAGCCAGTAAAGCCCCCAGCCTATCTTAGGACCCAGGTGTACGCAGGGAGAACGTGCAAGCTCCACCCTGACTGGCACACAGGACCCCAGCGCTGGGAGGCCAAGACTGCGTCTTTAGACCGGGGGGGGACCGGAGCAACCTGGGGCACCCTCCTCTCCAACACGGCAACACGTCAGTCCATCACAGGACACACACTGACACACACACACTGACACACACACACTGACACACACACACACACACACAGACATACTGACACACACACACTGACACACACAGACACACACACACACAGACACACTGACACACAGACACACTGACACACACACAGACACACTGACACACAGACACTGACACACACACACACACACTCACACACACCCAGGGCAGTTTCCCCAGAAGCCAGTAAAGCCCCCAGCCTATCTTAGGACCCAGGTGTACGCAGGGAGAACGTGCAAGCTCCACCCTGACTGGCACACAGGACCCCAGCGCTGGGAGGCAAAGACTGCGTCTTTGGACCAGGGGGGACCCGGAGCAACCTGGGGCACCCTCCTCTCCAACACGGCAACACGTCAGTCCATCACAGGACACACACTGACACACACACACTGACACACACACACACACACACTCACACACACACACCCGGGGCAGTTTCCCCAGAAGCCAGTAAAGCCCCCAGCCTATCTTAGGACCCAGGTGTACGAAGGGAGAACGCGCAAGCTCCACCCTGACAAAGACTGCGTCTTTGGACCGGGGGGGGGGACCCCCTCCTCTCCAGCACGGCAACACGTTCCAGCACGAGGCGCAGATCCGCTGACAGCCCCCCCCCCCCCCCCCCCAGGGAACCTGGCGGAGGCGCGGCAGCTGCTGGAGCACGCGGAGCGCGGCGTGCCGGGGCTGGCCATGGTGCGGCTGCGGCGGGTGGGCCTGGAGCGGCGGGGGGGCCGGCCGGAGCGCGCGGAGGCCCTGCTGCGGGAGGCGGTGCGCCAGAGCCAGGCCACGCCCCTCCACGCCTTCTACTCCATCAAGCTGGCCCGGCTGCTGCTGCGACTGCAGAGGAACCCTGGGAAGGCCCGCCGGGTCCTGCTGGACGCCATCGAGGCCGACCCGGTGAGCCCGCGGGGGTTTCGAGAGGAGGAGTGTGTCTGTGACCGAAACCTCTTTGTTTCGTTTGTTTTTTTTTTTCCCTCTGTTGAGATGTTGGGGGGGGTGGCATTATCGGGGCGACGACGTCGCCGACGGCGGTCTCTGGCAGGTGCGTCGGGGAGCTCGGGCAGGGTTGGCTCAGAACCGCTGGCAGAGGTCGGAGGGTAGTCAGTTATGGAGAGGGAGGGGGGAGGGAGCAGGAGGGTGCTGATGGAGTGCTGCCGTCTTCGTCGTCATCCTCCTCCTCCTCCTCCTCCAAGGACTGGGAAGAGGGAGTGGCGTAGGGCCTCAGAGAGAGTGAGAGTGACAAAGACAGAGACAGACAGGAGAGAGAGTGAGAGTGACAGAGACAGGAGAGAGAGAGACAGAGACAGGAGAGAGACAGAGACAGGAGAGAGACTGAGAGTGACAGAGACAGGAGAGAGAGAGACAGACAGGAGAGAGAGTGAGAGTGACAGAGACAGGAGAGAGAGAGAGACAGAGACAGGAGAGAGAGTGAGAGTGACAGAGACAGGAGAGAGAGAGAGACAGAGACAGGAGAGAGAGAGACAGAGACAGAAACAGACAGGAGAGAGAGAGTTACAGAGACAGACAGGAGAGAGAGACGTTACAGAGACAGACAGGAGAGAGAGATGTTACAGAGACAGACAGGAGAGAGAGACGTTACAGAGACAGACGGGAGAGAGAGAGACGTTACAGAGACAGACGGGAGAGAGAGAGACGTTACAGAGACAGACAGGAGAGAGAGAGAGTTACAGAGACAGACGGGAGACGGGAGAGAGAGACAGACAGGAGAGAGACAGACAGACAGACAGACAGACAGACAGACAGACAGACGGAGAGAGCGAGAGAGAGACGGAGAGCACGTGTGCCCTGCTGCCCCTGACACCCCTCCCCCCCCCCCCGCAGGGTAACGTCAAGCTGCACCAGAACCTGCTGGAGCTGGAGTTCAGCGGAGACGTGCGGCAGAACGAGGGCAACATCCTGCAGTGCCTGAGCCGCGCGCTCAGCTCCGGCCTGCCGCCCAGCGCCCGGCTGCTCTTCTCCCAGCGCCGCCTCGAGTTCCTCGAGGACTTCGGCCACGCCGTGCAGAGGTCGGAGGGGGGGGGGGGGGGGCTGGGCTGGGGCGAGGATGGGCGGTGGGGGGCCCCCTGAAGGAGGGCGGTCTGCGCCACCGTTTCCGAGATCAGGATCGCATCCGCCCTGAGCTCTCGACCCGGATCAGCGGAGTCTCGATCCAGGTTAACCCGCGTCTATCGCCAGCCTGTCTCCAGATAGGCGCGGGCGAGACTCTGGTGTGCCATATCGCCAGCCTGTCTCCAGATAGGCGCGGGCGAGACTCTGGTGTGCCATATCGCCAGCCTGTCTCCAGATAGGCGCGGGCGAGACTCTGGTGTGCCATATCGCCAGCCTGTCTCCAGATAGGCGCGGGCGAGACTCTGGTGTGCCATATCGCCAGCCTGTCTCCAGATAGGCGCAGGCGAGACTCTGGTGCGCGGTATCGCCCGGTTGTCTCCAGATCGGCGCGGGCGAGACTCTGGTGCTCAGTATTGCCAGCCTGTCTCCAAATTGGCGCGGGCGAGACTCTGGTGCGCGGTATCGTCCGGTTGTCTCCAGATCAGTGCGGGCGAGACTCTGGTGCTCAGTATCGCCCGCCTGTCTCCAGATCAGCTGTGAGACTCTGGTGCGCGGTATCGCCCGGTTGTCTCCAGATCAGCTGTGAGACTCTGGTGCGCGGTATCGCCCGGTTGTCTCCAGATCAGCTGTGAGACTCTGGTGCGCGGTATCGCCCGGTTGTCTCCAGATCAGCTGTGAGACTCTGGTGCGCGGTATCGCCCGGTTGTCTCCAGATCAGCTGTGAGACTCTGGTGCGCGGTATCGCCCGGTTGTCTCCAGATCAGCTGTGAGACTCTGGTGCTCAGTATCGCCCGGTTGTCTCCAGATCAGCTGTGAGACTCTGGTGCGCGGTATCGCCCGGTTGTCTCCAGATCAGCTGTGAGACTCTGGTGCGCGGTATCGCCCAGTTGTCTCCAGATCAGCTGTGAGACTCTGGTGCGCGGTATCGCCTGGTTGTCTCCAGATCAGCTGTGAGACTCTGGTGCGCGGTATCGCCCGGTTGTCTCCAGATCAGCTGTGAGACTCTGGTGCGCGGTATCGCCCGGTTGTCTCCAGATCAGCTGTGAGACTCTGGTGCGCGGTATCGCCCGGTTGTCTCCAGATCAGCTGTGAGACTCTGGTGCGCGGTATCGTCCGGTTGTCTCCAGATCAGCTGTGAGACTCTGGTGCTCAGTATCGCCCGGTTGTCTCCAGATCAGCTGTGAGACTCTGGTGCTCAGTATCGCCCGGTTGTCTCCAGATCAGCTGTGAGACTCTGGTGCGCGGTATCGCCCGGTTGTCTCCAGATCAGCTGTGAGACTCTGGTGCGCGGTATCGCCCGCCTGTCTCCAGATCAGCTGTGAGACTCTGGTGCGCGGTATCGCCCGGTTGTCTCCAGATCAGCTGTGAGACTCTGGTGCGCGGTATCGCCCGGTTGTCTCCAGATCAGCTGTGAGACTCTGGTGCTCGGTATCGCCCGGTTGTCTCCAGATCAGCTGTGAGACTCTGGTGCGCGGTATCGCCCGGTTGTCTCCAGATCAGCTGTGAGACTCTGGTGCGCGGTATCGCCCGGTTGTCTCCAGATCAGCTGTGAGACTCTGGTGCGCGGTATCGCCCGGTTGTCTCCAGATCAGCTGTGAGACTCTGGTGCGCGGTATCGCCCAGTTGTCTCCAGATCGGCACGCGCGAGACTCTGGTGCGCGGTATCGCCCGGTTGTCTCCAGATCAGCTGTGAGACTCTTGTGCGCGGTATCGTCCGGTTGTCTCCAGATCGGCGCGGGCGAGACTTTGGTGCTCAGTATCGCCAGCCTGTCTCCAGATAGGCGCGGGCGAGACTCTGGTGCTCAGTATCGCCGGGTTGTCTCCAGATCGGCGCGGGCGAGACTCTGGTGCGCGGTATCGCCCGGTTGTCTCCAGATCGGCGTGGTGAGACTCTGGTGCGCGGTATCGCCAGCCTGTCTCCAGATCGGCGTGGGCGAGACTCTGGTGCGCGGTATCGCCCGGTTGTCTCCAGATCGGCACGGGGGAGACTCTGGTGCTCAGTATCGCCCGGTTGTCTCCAGATTGGCACGGGCGAGATTCTGGTGCGCAGTATTGCCCGGTTGTCTCCAGATCAGCTGTGAGACTCTGGTGCGCGGTATCGCCCGGTTGTCTCCAGATCAGCTGTGAGACTCTGGTGCGCGGTATCGCCCGGTTGTCTCCAGATCAGCTGTGAGACTCTTGTGCGCGGTATCGTCCGGTTGTCTCCAGATCGGCGCGGGCGAGACTTTGGTGCTCAGTATCGCCAGCCTGTCTCCAGATAGGCGCGGGCGAGACTCTGGTGCTCAGTATCGCCGGGTTGTCTCCAGATCGGCGCGGGCGAGACTCTGGTGCGCGGTATCGCCCGGTTGTCTCCAGATCGGCGTGGTGAGACTCTGGTGCGCGGTATCGCCAGCCTGTCTCCAGATCGGCGTGGGCGAGACTCTGGTGCGCGGTATCGCCCGGTTGTCTCCAGATCAGCTGTGAGACTCTGGTGCTCAGTATCGCCCGGTTGTCTCCAGATCAGCTGTGAGACTCTGGTGCGCGGTATCGCCCGGTTGTCTCCAGATCAGCTGTGAGACTCTGGTGCGCGGTATCGCCCGGTTGTCTCCAGATCAGCTGTGAGACTCTGGTGCGCGGTATCGCCCGGTTGTCTCCAGATCAGCTGTGAGACTCTGGTGCGCGGTATCGCCCGGTTGTCTCCAGATCAGCTGTGAGACTCTGGTGCGCGGTATCGCCCGGTTGTCTCCAGATCAGCTGTGAGACTCTGGTGCGCGGTATCGCCCGGTTGTCTCCAGATCAGCTGTGAGACTCTGGTGCGCGGTATCGTCCGGTTGTCTCCAGATCAGCTGTGAGACTCTGGTGCTCAGTATCGCCCGGTTGTCTCCAGATCAGCTGTGAGACTCTGGTGCTCAGTATCGCCCGGTTGTCTCCAGATCAGCTGTGAGACTCTGGTGCGCGGTATCGCCCGGTTGTCTCCAGATCAGCTGTGAGACTCTGGTGCGCGGTATCGCCCGCCTGTCTCCAGATCAGCTGTGAGACTCTGGTGCGCGGTATCGCCCGGTTGTCTCCAGATCAGCTGTGAGACTCTGGTGCGCGGTATCGCCCGGTTGTCTCCAGATCAGCTGTGAGACTCTGGTGCTCGGTATCGCCCGGTTGTCTCCAGATCAGCTGTGAGACTCTGGTGCGCGGTATCGCCCGGTTGTCTCCAGATCAGCTGTGAGACTCTGGTGCGCGGTATCGCCCGGTTGTCTCCAGATCAGCTGTGAGACTCTGGTGCGCGGTATCGCCCGGTTGTCTCCAGATCAGCTGTGAGACTCTGGTGCGCGGTATCGCCCAGTTGTCTCCAGATCGGCACGCGCGAGACTCTGGTGCGCGGTATCGCCCGGTTGTCTCCAGATCAGCTGTGAGACTCTTGTGCGCGGTATCGTCCGGTTGTCTCCAGATCGGCGCGGGCGAGACTTTGGTGCTCAGTATCGCCAGCCTGTCTCCAGATAGGCGCGGGCGAGACTCTGGTGCTCAGTATCGCCGGGTTGTCTCCAGATCGGCGCGGGCGAGACTCTGGTGCGCGGTATCGCCCGGTTGTCTCCAGATCGGCGTGGTGAGACTCTGGTGCGCGGTATCGCCAGCCTGTCTCCAGATCGGCGTGGGCGAGACTCTGGTGCGCGGTATCGCCCGGTTGTCTCCAGATCGGCACGGGGGAGACTCTGGTGCTCAGTATCGCCCGGTTGTCTCCAGATTGGCACGGGCGAGATTCTGGTGCGCAGTATTGCCCGGTTGTCTCCAGATCAGCTGTGAGACTCTGGTGCGCGGTATCGCCCGGTTGTCTCCAGATCAGCTGTGAGACTCTGGTGCGCGGTATCGCCCGCCTGTCTCCAGATCAGCTGTGAGACTCTGGTGCGCGGTATCGCCCGCCTGTCTCCAGATCAGCTGTGAGACTCTGGTGCGCGGTATCGCCCGGTTGTCTCCAGATCAGCTGTGAGACTCTGGTGCGCGGTATCGCCAGCCTGTCTGATGTCCCCCTGGTCTCCCCGGGTGTCTACAGCTTGCTGACGGCCTACGAAGACCACCAGAAGCTGCTGAAGGAGGTCGGCACGAAGAAGAGGGGCGCAGAGAATGGGTGAGGGCATCTCTTTCGGGGGGGGGGTTGGGGGGCGGGGGGAGCCCCCCCAGGCCATGCCCTGACCTCGGCTCCGCTCTCCCTTTCCGCCGGGCAGGGACCCCGACGACCCGGAGGAGAGGAAGCTCAGGCTGGAGGACGGCGCCGGGAGCACGCCCCCCGTGGCGGCGGTGGCGGCGCCCCTGGCGAGCGACGCGGTTGCTATGGCGGCAGCCCCCGCCCCCATGCTGGGTGGGGACCTGGCCAGCTCTCAGGCAGCTTACAGCTACGGAGCCTGGTACCAGGTGAGACCCCGTTACCGCAGAGAGTCTCGGCTTCGGGTGGCTGGATCAGAACCGGAATCGCTTTCTCCGCTCAGGATATTATACGGGCGGTGCCGGGTCATCTCGGCCGGTGTCTTGGCCCAGAAGTCATAGTTAGGAACAGTTCAGTAACACACACAGCTCCACAATCTCACACACACACACACACACCGCACCCCAGTGTCAAGAAGGCTTGCGTGCAAGTAGAGTAATCCATCTTGGTCTAATTGGACCGCCAGTCCGAACGGGTCTGAAAACGGCCTTAACGCTCGTAAAACCCGTCAACGTCATTAACTCTTCCTCTCTTTGTTTGTGTCCCCCACCTCCCTCCCTCCCTGTCTCCGGCCTCTTCTCCAACCCCCTTCCAGCAGCAGTACGGAAGCTATGGGTACCAGAACCCCTGGAACTACAGCCAGTACTACCCCCCCAGCTAGGGGGCGCCAGAGAGGGACGGGACGGGACGGGGTGGGGGGGCAGGAATGTAAATAAAGCACAGAAGAAGGCACCTTTGCAGGTACAGCCGTCCAGGGCGTGTCAGGTCTGGGGACTTCTGGTACAGGGGACTTTTTTCCCGGGCGGGAGAGACGCCCGGCCCCGCGTCGCCCCCTGCTGTACGTCAACGTGTAGGACACCCTCAAGGGACCCGCGGCATTTATAACTCCGAGTCGCGGCGGTCGGGAGTTCACGGAAGACCTCGGACCGGGCGGCACGGCCGTCTCCTGGGAAACCCCCCCCCCCCCCCCCCCCGAACTGCTCTTCCCCATCGGACCGAAGTGAGAAAGGAGGAGGAAAATCCCTGGAACACGACCTGCCCTCCCGTTTTCCAGGGGGAGGTGGGGTGGTCCGGTGCCGGGACTGGGTCACCGACGTCTGTTCCTCCTCTGAGCTTAATGACTCGCCGGGCACTTTGACACCTCGTTTTAACCCCAAGCCTCCTGAATGGGGGATCACTTGGGGTTCCCTGCCCAGCTCCAGGACAAATCAGACCCCTAATCCAACAGATCTTATTACACCAAGTGTTTGAGTGCAGAACCTGGTTTGAGACAGAGGAGTATAGGACAGTACAGTGTGTCTAGAGCAGGCCTGTCCAGTGTCCGGTCCTGGAGGGGCAGTGTGTCTAGAACAGGGCTGTCCAGTGTCCAGTCCTGGAGGGTCACCGTGTCTAGAGCAGGGCTGTCCAGTCCTGGAGAGTCAGTGTGTCTAGAGCAGGGCTGTCCAGTGTCCAGTCCTGGAGGGTCAGCGTGTCTAGAGCAGGGCTGTCCAGTCCTGGAGAGTCAGTGTGTCTAGAGCAGGGCTGTCCAGTGTCCAGTCCTGGAGGGTCAGCGTGTCTAGAGCAGGGCTGTCCAGTTTCCCGTCCTGGAGGGTCAGTGTGTCTAGAGCAGGGCTGTCCAGTCCTGGAGAGTCAGTGTGTCTAGAGCAGGGCTGTCCAGTGTCCAGTCCTGGAGGGTCAGCGTGTCTAGAGCAGGGCTGTCCAGTTTCCCGTCCTGGAGGGTCAGTGTGTCTAGAGCAGGGCTGTCCAGTCCTGGAGAGTCAGTGTGTCTAGAGCAGGGCTGTCCAGTCCCGGTCCTGGAGAGTCAGCGTGTCTGCAGCAGGGCTGTCCAGTCCCGGTCCTGGAGGGTCAGCGTGTCTAGAGCAGGGCTGTCCAGTGTCCCGTCCTGGAGGGTCAGCGTGTCTAGAGCAGGGCTGTCCAGTCCTGGAGAGTCAGTGTGTCTAGAGCAGGGCTGTCCAGTCCCGGTCCTGGAGGGTCAGCGTGTCTAGAGCAGGGCTGTCCAGTGTCCAGTCCTGGAGGGTCAGCGTGTCTAGAGCAGGGCTGTCCAGTTTCCCGTCCTGGAGGGTCAGTGTGTCTAGAGCAGGGCTGTCCAGTCCTGGAGAGTCAGTGTGTCTAGAGCAGGGCTGTCCAGTGTCCAGTCCTGGAGGGTCAGCGTGTCTAGAGCAGGGCTGTCCAGTTTCCCGTCCTGGAGGGTCAGTGTGTCTAGAGCAGGGCTGTCCAGTCCTGGAGAGTCAGTGTGTCTAGAGCAGGGCTGTCCAGTTTCCCGTCCTGGAGGGTCAGTGTGTCTAGAGCAGGGCTGTCCAGTCCTGGAGAGTCAGTGTGTCTAGAGCAGGGCTGTCCAGTCCCGGTCCTGGAGGGTCAGCGTGTCTAGAGCAGGGCTGTCCAGTCCCGGTCCTGGAGGGTCAGTGTGTCTAGAGCAGGGCTGTCCAGTGTCCAGTCCTGGAGAGTCAGTGTGTCTGCAGCAGGGCTGTCCAGTCCCGGTCCTGGAGGGTCAGCGTGTCTAGAGCAGGGCTGTCCAGTCCCGGTCCTGGAGGGTCAGTGTGGCTAGAGCAGGGCTGTCCAGTGTCCAGTCCTGGAGAGTCAGTGTGTCTGCAGCAGGGCTGTCCAGTCCCGGTCCTGGAGGGTCAGCGTGTCTAGAGCAGGGCTGTCCAGTCCCGGTCCTGGAGGGTCAGCGTGTCTAGAGCAGGGCTGTCCAGTGTCCCGTCCTGGAGGGTCAGCGTGTCTAGAGCAGGGCTGTCCAGTGTCCCGTCCTGGAGGGTCAGCGTGTCTAGAGCAGGGCTGTACTGTGCAGTGGGGTCCAGTACCCTATGAAATAAGCTGGTTTCTAATCGAAGTCCCTGATTAGGGTTCGTGTTTCCCCCCCCCTTTTTCCAGCTGCCTCCAGAGAGAGTTTTGTACTGGCAGGCTGGTGCTCCCTCTGTCGAACCCGACTCGTGTCTCGCATGCAAGCACTGCCTGTCTGCTTCCGTTTCTGCGCTGGGAGATGAACCATCACCGGCGTCCTATGTACATAATCGACATACCATTCCCAGACCTCCCCGTGTGTGTGTTTTTTACTGTATATAAACAGACATAATAAAGGGCTTTTGTGTGTAACTCGACAGTGTTGGGGTTTTTTTTTCGAGAGCGCGCCCCCTGCAGTCTGGAGAATTGTCTTGGCTTTCTAGTTGCCTCATCCAATCCAGGGTCTCGGTGGGGAGGAGTTAGGAGTTTTGTACTATCCTGCTCAACATGGGTTTCCTCCCACAGTCCAAAGACATGCTGCCCTGTGTGTGTGTGTGTGTACCCTGCCTTGTGCCCAGTGCTTGCTGGGATTGACTTCGGCTCCCCCACCGCGACCCTGAGTTGGATAAAACAGTTAGATGTTGGATAGATGCCCATGTATCAGTTAGCAATTATTATTATTGTTATATAACCCTGGTGTCCTGGCCAAATTTCCCATTGGCCCTTACCCATCATGGCCTCCTAATAACCCCCCTCTCTGAACTGGCTCCATCACTCTGCTCTCCTCCCCACTGAGAGCTGATGTGTGGGGAGCGGACTGGCGCCTCATCCAGTTGGGGGGACACTTGGCTGGGGGTGGTAGAGTAGGGGTGTTACCCCAGTTTCCTGGCCAAATTTCCCATTGGCCCTTACCAGTCATGGCCTCCTAATAACCCCCCTCTCTGAACTGGCTCCATCACTCTGCTCTCCTCCCCACTGATAGCTGGTGTGTGGGGAGCGTTCTGGCGCACTATGGCTGCTGTCGCATCATCCAGGTGGGGGTACACACTGCTGGGGGTGAAGGGGATCCCCATTATCTGTAAAGCGCTTTGAGTGGAGTGTCCAGAAAAGCGCTATGTAAGTGTAAGTAATTATAATTATTATTATTATTATTATTAATGGACACTGGAGAACTGGTGACTTTTGTTTTTGATCCACTATGAACAGTAAAAAGCAGAAAAAGAAGACTTTTACCAACTCTGTATTTGCAATAGACAGTCTTCCAAGGGATCTTAGCAGCCTGACAGGGGAATTTTCCCCAACTCCATTTCTAAGTCTGCTGTTCGCTGCAATTTTTTCCCCACGGGCTGGGAAGGTTGGGGGAGGGGGGAGGAGGGTTGCGACGAATTCAGTTCCTCGGAGGCTACAGCCCGCAGGACGTTCTGCGCCAGCTCTTCCTGCTTCAGAAGCCTTTCTCCACCAGCCAGGACTTCAGCTCCTCGTCGAAGTGACCTTTGACCCGGATGCTCCTGGTGACCTCATTAACCTGCGTGGGCGGGCTCTTCCCCGTCAGACAGGCCAGGTGCGCCTTCACGTCCTTCTCCAGGGCCTGGGCACAATCGATTGACAGGAGGGGCCGGGCAGATCAGCCAATCACGGCACGGGAGTTCGGAGAGGGCAGGAGGGGAGAAGGGAAGTAACCAATCGTGAAACAAAGTAAGAGATGACATCACAGCAACGCCAGTGAAATGGACAAGTCAGCTGTAGCACAAGTGTGTGAGCGGATAAGTACAGGTTGTGCAGCAGACTTTTCACTGCAGAAATGTTCCAGCGTGATCTGCAGGCAGAGTTAACCAGTGAGGAGTATTTGCCAGTGAAACCGTCTGGGAGAGGAGAGCAGTATTTCTACTGGATCAGAAGAGCTGGACTCACAAGCCTGCTTGTTTACAGGGTCACAGGGCCGGAAGTCCTGCTGAATCCCAGGACATGGCGCTGCGCAGACCTGGAAATCTCCTCTATTCTGTGATGTCAATGGGAGGCTTTGACAAGTGACTGTGTGTAGTTTACTGTCATTGCGGTTTGAAATGCGCGCATCGCTGCCGATTCTTTCTAAACCCGAAATATCATAACAGCCTACAGTTCGCCGTTAAGACCCGAGAGGCGCTGCACACCTGCAGACACCGGTCCCTCGGGACTGCGGGGGTCCCCTCATTTCAGGACTGGGGTTACCGAGTCGGTGGCGTTGGGGTACTCACCCAGATGTCGCCCTCGATCTTGCGCAGGACGGTGGTCTTGCGGTTGCCGTGGGTGATATCGGTGTAGACGGGCACGTTGTGCATCCGAGACCGCCGGACCATGTAGGGGAGGGCCGGGGGCAGAGCTGGGGGCGGGAGAAGAAAGAGTCTGGATTGGGCACGCGGATCTCTCCCCTGCGGACACGCTCCGGGTTCCGAGGGGACTGGGCCGCCCCGTATCCAGAGCCTGTCGCCCTCCCAGCGAGCTATCGGCCAAGGCTCGGTTCCAAAGGGACAATAGGAGATGAGCCCCGTTGAGACCTGCCCAGCTGGGATTAAAAAAACTGGGAGACGCCCCGAGTGCTGGGAGGGAGGGGAATTGGATTCTGGGAAAACCGAGCCCTCCTGTGTACCTCCTGTGTGTCTGTGTGTGGCCTGTGATGGACTGGCGTCCCATCCAGGGCGTACCCTGCTTTGCGCCCACTGCTTGCTGGGATAGGCTCCAGCTCCCCCCCACGCGACACAGAATCGGGAAATGGATGGACAGAACCCCCACCTGCCCCCTGCAGCTCACCTGGGGGAGGCACCCAACCGGAAGGGGTGGGGCCTGTGTGTTTGGGGGGCGGGGGCACTCTGGTGGGCGGGATCAGCCTCTCCACATACTTATACTCCTCTGTGGACTCGACAGCCGGGCTGAACTGCTCCCTGGCACTGGAGCAGAATGCCTGGAACACACACACACAGAACAATTTATCCCTAACCCTAATCTTGGAATTCCACAGCATCTTCCGGGCCGATCTCTGGATGGCTTTCTTTGCCGAGCGCAAGTGGACACGTTCTGCAGGTCTCTGCTCAGGGACTAAGTTATAGTTTTCTGGGAGCTAAAACACATCAGGTGCTACATCTACTGGAACAAGATAATCTTTTCTGTTCTCTTACCCCCTTTTGTAACAGAGCTGATCTGTTGTTACAGCTGCTACAGGATCATACAGTCTGTTCTCCTGGGCTGGGACTGGAGCTCCTATTCTAACAGACTTTTCTACTGTACTGGGACTGGAGCTCGTATTGGAACAGGACTGTTCTACTGCACTGGGACTGTAGCTCCTATTGGAACAGGACTGTTCTACTGCACTGGGACTGTAGCTCCTATTGGAACAGGACTGTTCTACTGCACTGGGACTGTAGCTCCTATTGGAACAGGACTGTTCTACTGCACTGGGACTGTAGCTCCTATTGGAACAGGACTGTTCTACTGGACTGGGACTGTAGCCCCCAGTGTAACAGGACTGACCTACTGCACTGGGACTGTAGCCCCTATTGTAACAGGACTGTTCTACTGCACTGGGACTGTAGCTCCTATTGTAACAGGACTGTTCTACTGCACTGGGACTGTAGCTCCTATTGGAACAGGACTGTCCTACTGCACTGGGACTGTAGCCCCCAGTGTAACAGGACTGTTCTGCTGCACTGGGACTGTAGCTCCGGAGAGAACCTTTTCTTTTTTTCTTGAACACATGCAAGGCTCTTACAGAGAACTACAGCTATCCGTGAAAGGTAAGGCCCTGCTAACGTGTTAGTTTCACCCCAACGTGTCTCTGCATACTTTGCACACAGCCAAGCACCAAGCCCGAAATATTAATGGGGTTGAGTATGAAGTATAAGGCTCTACAGCAGGTAAACCAGAACTGGGTCATAGAGCTGTGGGACAGGAGTCGCATTTCAGTGAATCGTCACACTGTCTGGACACCCTGATAAAATCCCCCGAAAGCGAAAACTTAATTGTTCACTGCCACCTCACGTAAAATGACATGATCTTCAATTCGGTCACGTACTCTTAACCCAACGATGCAAGGAGGGTATCATTGGTTAACACCGGTTTCAGGGGATTCAATTTCATCCCACTCACCCGTGTCTGAACGCCGACTCCCGATCTGCTCCTGGCCGAGTTAAAGCACCTGTAAGCGACCCTGAGTCCCAAACAAACCCCCGAAGACATGTTTATCCTGGCGGCAGACATTTTTTTTTAAACGATCATCACGATGAATTGTGGGATACAGTTAAGGACACTAGCACAGGAAGTAGATGTCATTCAAAACAACTTTATTGGTTCAAAGGACTGTCTACGGTGTTTCATCTTTACATTTCCTGTATCAGTGCATTTTTTCTTACAACAAAACAGGATTTTTTAAAGATGAAAGATGATACGTAAGTTCCATTTCTTAGACACTGTATGTTTAATTTATTTTTATCGGTATCGTACAGAAGTCCCAAACGTTGACGTAAGGCAAGATGGCGCCCCAGTGGACCGTCTGCCGGAAGTACGGCACGGCCGGGAGCATGCGCCTAGGCGCGCCGTCGGAGTGCTCCTCTCTCTTTTCGATCCTCCATCTTGAACGGAGAGTTCGCTGGTGAGTTCGCGGTCCCGCTCCGCCGGCGAAATGCGGCGTGAAAACGCCGTCGGGACGCGAAGTAACCCGGGTTGAAACACGAAAGCGAACCAGGCCCCCCTCTTTGCGTGTCCTCGGCGGTCGCTATTCGTGTTTACAAACCGCCAACCCGTTGCGCCGAGGCAGCAGGCGTGCGCCGTGTGGTGGGGGCTGTCTCCCTCCCCGGCGTGCGGAGGAAAAGCGCCCCGATCGCCGAAATAAAGTCAGCATTTCCCTCGGAGGGGGCTCCGCTGGCGAGGCGGGCGGGGAGAGGGTCTCAGATGCGATGATTTGTATGTGAAAAGGGCAGGGAGCTGCTCGCCATGTGCCCTCGCAGTGCCCGGTCGCACATGGGGACGCGAGTGTCTGACCCGGCACCGGGGGTGGGTTAGTGGGATATAGATTCCAGTTTGGTAGGAAAATTATTTGCCCCCCAAAACCTGCTCTCTGTAGCCAGTACTTCGCGAGGTGGTGGTGGTGGGGGGATATGAGCGGAAAGCGCTGTTGTTTTAACCCGACTGATGACTGGAGTCTGCGGGGAATGAATTGAGGGAAAACGAGACTTTCCGACTGATCTCGCTGCAGGCTGGAGACGACGGACTTTTGTTTTGTGTGTGTTTTTTTTAAAAGAAAAGTTTCCGCTCGAGTTGCACTGCATAAATAAATGAATGCCCGAAAACGGATTCCTTCCCCCCTCAAACGCCGTGCCGTGCGGCTGCCGGATCCGTTGGGTCATCCGCTGTGTGCTTGCAGGTAGACGACCATGCAGCTGTTTGTTCGTGCTCAGAGCCTCCACACCCTCGAGGTGACCGGCCAGGAGACGGTCGCTCAGATCAAGGTGAGAGCCTCCTCTCTGTCCTGTCTCTTGCCACCCCCATGGGGATCTCCCATTACGACTCTGGAGTCATCCATCTGTCCTTCTGCTAACTGCTGTATCCAGTACAGGGTTGGGGGGGGATGAGCTGGAGTCTATCCCAGCAAGCAACAGGAGCAATTGATTAATTAATTGCTTGCACTTATATAGCGCTTTTCTGGACACTCCACTCAAAGCGCTTTACAGGTCATGGGGATCCCCTCCGCCCCCACCAGTGTGCAGCCCCACCTGGATGATGCGACGGCAGCCATAGTGCGCCAGAACGCTCCCCACACCCCAGCTCTCAGTGGGGAGGAGAGCAGAGTGATGGAGCCAGTTCAGAGAGGGGGGTTATTAGGAGGCCATGATGGGTAAAGGCCAGGGGGGAATTTGGCCAGGACACTGGGGTGACACCCCTACTCTTCTCGAGAAACACCCTGGGGTTTTTAATGACCACAGAGAGTCAGGACCTCGGTTTTATGTCTCATCTGAAGAACGGATAGGCAAGGCAGGGTCCACTCTGGACGGGATGCCAGTCCATCACAGGACACACACACACTCACAGCAGGGCATGTCTTTCCAGAGGCCAGTTTACCCTCCAGCATGTCTTCGGATTGTGGGAGGAAACTCCCACGAACCCGGGGAGAACATGCAAACTCCACACACGCAGCACCACAGGAATTGAACCCAGGACCCCAGTACTGCTTCCCAGGGGCATGAGCTCCAGCTGCTGATCCGTTAGCGTTGCTTACAGCAGCCAGCTGTGTCTCAGTGTCTCGGTGCTCCTTCGCCACCTCTCCTAACCTCCCACTCTCCCCCATTCCCGTGGTTGGGCGGAGAGGTGGCTCTGTGGCTCAGGATCTGCGCCTGTGGCTGGGAGGCTGCCGGTTCGAATCCCGCGGCCGGCAGAGGAATCCTACGCCGTTGGGCCCCTGAGCAAGGCCCTTCACCCCAACTGCTCCAGGGGCGCCGTACAATGGCAGACCCTGCACTCTGACCCCCAGCTTCTCTCCCTGTCTGTGTGTCTGTGTCTCCATGGAGAAAAGCTGGGGTATGCGAAAAGATGAATTCCTAATGCAAGAAATTGTATAGGGCTAATAAAGAAACATTATAATAATTATTATTATTATTAACATTATTATTACTAATCACGGTGTCTGTACTGTGACAATACGTGGAGCAAATAACGTAGTCCATCTCACTTTTATTCTGCCTCCCCAGGGGGGGATTTTAGGTCCTATCCCCAGCACTGTTAATGCTCAGCAGTATTCAGATATTGGGTTACTCTCACCTTTGCGGTGTTGTTGCTCGGTAATATTCAGATCAAGGTTTGATTATTTATGGGGTGTTGATGCTTGATAATATTTATATATCTGGATTCGTTTCGAACAGCGTAGTGATGAGCAGTAGTGTTTTGACGCTGGATGAGCATTGATAGTAAAGTTCTGGTACTGCGTTAATTCCGGTGCAATATTGATGATTATTAGTGTAGTATTGAGACTTGGTAATGTACCGGTACTAGATTAATTTCTGACAGCGCAGAGTTGATGCTTAGTAGTGTTCAGACACTGGATTAATTATCCGTGCACTGTTAAAGTTTAGTAATGTTGGGTTACTGGATTGATTATTTGTGTTATGTGTTTCTGACAGTGCTGGGTTGATGCACAGGTACGAGATTCATCTCTGTCAGTGCAGGGTTGATGCTCAGTAATGCGCAGGTATGAGATGAATCTGTCAGTGCAGGGTTGATGCTCAGTAATGCGCAGGTACGAGATTCATCTGTCAGTGCAGGGTTGATGCTCAGTAATGTGCAGGTACGAGATTCATCTCTGTCAGTGCAGGGTTGATGCTCAGTAATGCGCAGGTACGAGATTCATCTCTGTCAGTGCAGGGTTGATGCTCAGTAATGCGCAGGTACGAGATTCATCTCTGTCAGTGCAGGGTTGATGCTCAGTAATGCGCAGGTACGAGATTAATCTGTCAGTGCAGGGTTGATGCTCAGTAATGCGCAGGTACGAGATGAATCTCTGTCAGTGCAGGGTTGATGTTCAGTAATGTTCAGACGCTGGACTGACTCTCTGCTTCTCGCTCTCAGGCTCACATTGAGGCTCTGGAAGGTGTGGCCTGTGAGGACCAGGTGTTGCTGGTGGGCGGGTCTCCCTTGCAGGATGAGGCTCTGATTGGCCAGTGCGGCGTTGAGGAGTTCAGCACTCTGGAAGTGACTGCCCGCTTGCTGGGAGGTGAGTGCCCCAGCTCTGACCCCCCATGAAATGCAGGCAGGTCCTATCCCCAGCCTGATTCCTGGGGGTGCAGGAAGGGATCACAGCAGCTACAGACTCGTTTGGTTTACAGCTCAGCTGTGCTCAAGTCATTGAACCGTTAATCGGGCCTGATCAGCCCAGGTGAAGGGTAACTTTTAATTCCTGGTTGGAAAACCCCTCTGAGGATCGTAGGATGAAGAGCTCCTCAGGTGCACTGTCCGAGCCCGTTTGCTGCAGGGTGAAAGAGGACAAGTCACCCAGATTTTAGATGAACACAATTAAATGACAGTTTGAATCGAGGCCACAAAGCTCGAGGTGGAAGAACCAGTTCAAGGTATTTTATGGATCGAGCGTTATTTCAGCCAGGTCTGACGTACCTGTCTCTCAATTCAATTCAATTCAAGGTGCTTTATTAGCATGACCGATGGGTACAATCAGTGTTGCCAAAGCAAATAAAAATAATAAAATTAACATGGAACAAGACAAAAAATAGAAGTAAAATAAAACCTACAGACATTTACAACAAAGACATATGATAAAATATTGACATATACTGTAGGCGGCTGGAGCATTATTGGGAGACGGACTCACTGTTCCTCAGGCTGGGACAGGAGATCACATACTGGGAATACCTGTCTCTCTCTCTCTCGGAATATCTGTGTAGACTGCGGTGTGGGTATCTGTTTTCCCAGGGTGTGCACGAGCCCTGACTTACCCTCGGTGGGGCCAGGCCCTCGGGCGCAGTCATTGAGCGAGACTGTCTCTCTCTCCGTGCTGGAGAAACAGGCCTCAGGCAGACTGCGGCTACTCATGACCTCTCTCTCTCTCTCTCCCCCCCCCCCCCCCCTCTGTGCAGGCAAGGTGCACGGGTCTCTGGCCAGAGCCGGAAAGGTCAGAGGGCAAACTCCCAAGGTAGGTCCCCGTCACACTCTTGTTTCCTGTTAGACTTTTCAGGCCCCTTCTCTCTGTCCTGACCCCTCTCTCTGTCCTGACCCCTCTCTCTGTCCCTCTCTGTGTCCTGTCCCCCTCTCTGTGTCCTGTCCCCCTCTCTGTGTCCTGACCCCTCTCTGTGTCCTGTCCCCCTCTCTGTGTCCTGACCCCTCTCTCTGTCCCTCTCTGTGTCCTGACCCCTCTCTCTGTGTCCTGACCCCTCTCTCTGTGTCCTGACCCCTCTCTGTGTCCTGACCCCCCTCTCTGTCCCCCTCTATGTCCTGTCCCCTCTCTGTGTCCTGACCCCTCTGTACTGACCCCTCTCTGTGTCCTGACCTCTCTGTACTGACCCCTCTCTCTGTCCCCCAGGTGGACAAGCAGGAGAAGAAGAAGAAGAAGACTGGCCGTGCCAAGCGCAGGATGCAGTACAACCGGCGCTTCGTCAACGTGGTGCAGACCTTCGGCAAGAAGAAGGGCCCCAACGCCAACTCTTAGCTTCTGTACCCCACTGCACCCCAATAAAGATTCTGTTCCAACACTGCCTCTGTCTGTCTGGGTCACTGCTGGAGAGATGGGGGTGTCTGGGTCACTGCTGGACGGATCGGGGTGTCTGGGTCTCTGCTGGAGAGATGGGGGTGTCTGTGTGTGTCTGGGTCACTGCTGCAGGGATGGGGGTGTCTGTGTGTGTCTGGGTCACTGCTGGAGGGATCGGGGTGTCTGGGTCACTGCTGGAGGGATCGGGGTGTCTGGGTCACTGCTGGACGGATCGGGGGGTGTGTGTGTGTGTGTCTGGGTCACTGCTGGAGAGACCGGGGTGTCTGTGGGTCACTGCTGCAGGGATGGGGGTGTCTGTGTGTGTCTGGGTCACTGCTGCAGGGATGGGGGTGTCTGTGTGTCTGGGTCACTGCTACAGGGATGGGGGTGTCTGTGTCTGGGTTACTGCTGGAGGGATCAGGGTGTCTGGGTCACTGCTGGAGAGATGGGGTGTCTGTGTGTCTGGGTCACTGCTGCAGGGATGGGGGTGTCTGTGTGTGTCTGGGGCACTGCTGGAGGGATCAGGGTGTCTGGGTCACTGCTGGAGAGATGGGGTGTCTGTGTGTCTGGGTCACTGCTGCAGGGATGGGGGTGTCTGTGTGTGTCTGGGTCACTGCTGCAGGGATGGGGGTGTCTGTGTGTGTCTGGGTCACTGCTGGAGAGATGGGGGTGTCTGTGTGTCTGGGTCACTGCTGCAGGGATGGGGGTGTCTGTGTGTGTCTGGGTCTCTGCTGGAGAGATGGGGTGTCTGTGTGTCTGGGTCTCTGCTGGAGAGATGGGGGTGTCTGTGTGTGTCTGGGTCTCTGCTGCAGGGATGGGGTGTCTGTGTGTGTCTGGGTCAGTGCTGGAGGGATGGGGGTGTCTGGGTCACTGCTGGAGGGATCGGGGTGTGTGTGTGTCTGGGTCACTGCTGGAGAGACCGGGGTGTCTGTGGGTCACTGCTGCAGGGATGGGGGTGTCTGTGTGTGTCTGGGTCACTGCTGCAGGGATGGGGGTGTCTGTGTGTGTCTGGGTCACTGCTGCAGGGATGGGGGTGTCTGTGTGTCTGGGTCACTGCTGCAGGGATGGGGGTGTCTGTGTGTCTGGGTCTCTGCTGGAGAGATGGGGGTGTGTGTGTGTGTCTGGGTCACTGCTGCAGGGATGGGGGTGTCTGGGTCACTGCTGGAGAGATGGGGGTGTCTGTGGGTGTGTCTGGGTCACTGCTGGAGAGATGGGGGTGTCTGGTGCACACTGCCCCTATGTCACACTGTAGAGAGGAGAGAGAGAGAGAAGTGTTGCTTTGGCAACACTGATTGTACCCATCGGTCATGCTAATAAAGCACCTTGAATTGAATTGAGAAGGCTGGTGCACCTTAAATCCCTCAGGTTTCTAAATCAGCACCGACAGGGGTCGCTGCTTTTTTCGCGCACAGTAGAACACGAAGTCATGCCGCAGGCTCGGAGGTGAATGGGAGGGGGGGAGCAGCGAGGCTCCAGCCAATCCGCGCAGGGCCTGCTCCGCTAGCCCCGCCCCAGAGCGCGATCTGCGCACGTAGCTGATCCCCGTCCGCCCTGACCCCAGCAGGCCGCCGTAGTCGCCCAGGCTGCATGTGAAACGGAAACTACAGGGACGCTGTGAGTAAGCAAATGTCCTTTCATTGTTGCGATCCTCGTTGTGTGTGTTTTTTTTTCAATCATTTTCTCCCCCAACTGTATAACTGACTACAGGTATTGATGAATGTTATACACAGGACGTTAGCCAGACGATCTATAGTCTTTGCCATCGGGGGTGATTGGCGATCTGTTGTTTCTGATATCAGAGCACCAACGACGGAGAGACAGCGACGCTTCTATGTGGACAGTTGATTTAAGCAAAGTTGTATTTTTCTGGGGGGGGGTCCATGACCCCCCTCCCTACTCAGTCAAGAACTGTCAGTGAATGTTAGAGACTCCTTTTATTCTTGAACGCGGTCAGTGTCGGGAGACCTCACTCGTACTAGAGCGCTTAACTGGAGGCAATCCTGAGAGACCCCCAGTCTAGAACCCAGTTACTCGTTCTAGAGCACTTAACTGGAGGCAATCTTGAGTGCCCCCCCTGATTCCGAACCCCCTCGCTCATTCTCGACCCTCTGGAGGTAGCCCTTAGCAACCACCACCACCCCAGTGGCTGTTGGAGACCTCGGTTGTTCTAGACCACTGGAGGCCATGCTGAGTGTCGCCCCCCGATCTGGAGCTCGGTTACAGTTAGAAACTGATTCAGTTACTACAAGGGAATTGTTTTGTTTTTCAGTTTCTGTTAGAACTTCATACAGTTAGTGCGTTAGACAGCCTTCCATCCGGAACGCTCGGTTATTCTTAGCGGACCCCCTCATTCTTCAGCTCTGTGCCCTTACAGAGTCTCCTTTACTCTGGAAGTCTCAGAAGCCCATCAGCTCACTCTGGAATGTATGAAACGGTGTGCCTGATGCCCCACAGTTTTGTACCTGTCTCTCTGAGGGCCTGTCTGTGTCTGTATGAGAGACTGTGCCCCTGTCTGTCTCTCTGAGGGCCTGTCTGTGTCTGTATGAGAGACCGTGTCTGTATCTGTCTCTCTGAGGGCCTGTCTGTGTCTGTATGAGAGACTGTGCCCCTGCCTGTCTCTCTGAGGGCCTGTCTGTGTCTGTATGAGAGACTGTGCCCCTGTCTGTCTCTCTGAGGGCCTGTCTGTGTCTGTATGAGAGACTGTGCCCCTGCCTGTCTCTCTGAGGGCCTGTCTGTGTCTGTATGAGAGACTGTGCCCCTGTCTGTCTCTCTGAGGGCCTGTCTGTGTCTGTATGAGAGACTGTGCCCCTGTCTGTCTCTCTGAGGGCCTGTCTGTGTCTGTATGAGAGACTGTGCCCCTGTCTGTCTCTCTGACGGCCTGTCTGTGTCTGTATGAGAGACTGTGCCCCTGTCTGTCTCTCTGAGGGCCTGTCTGTGTCTGTATGAGAGACTGTGTCCCTGTCTGTCTCTCTGAGGGCCTGTCTGTGTCTGTATGAGAGACTGTGCCCCTGTCTGTCTCTCTGAGGGCCTGTCTGTGTCTGTATGAGAGACTGTGTCCCTGTCTGTCTCTCTTAGGGCCTGTCTGTGTCTGTATGAGAGACTGTGTCCCTGTCTGTCTCTCTGAGGGCCTGTCTGTGTCTGTATGAGAGACTGTGCCCCTGTCTGTCTCTCTGAGGGCCTGTCTGTGTCTGTATGAGAGACTGTGTCCCTGTCTGTCTCTCTTAGGGCCTGTCTGTGTCTGTATGAGAGACTGTGCCCCTGTCTGTCTCTCCGAGGGCCTGTCTGTGTCTGTATGAGAGACTGTGCCCCTGTCTGTCTCTCTTAGGGCCTTTCTGTGTCTGTATGAGAGACTGTGCCCCTGTCTGTCTCTCTGTGTCCCTGTCTGTCTCTCTGAGGGCCCGACTGTGTCTGTATGAGAGACTGTGTCCCTGTCTGTCTCTCTGAGGGCCTGTCTGTGTCTGTAGGAGAGACTGTGCCCCTGTCTGTCTCTCTGAGGGCCTGTCTGTGTCTGTATGAGAGACTGTGCCCCTGTCTGTCTCTCTGAGGGCCTGTCTGTGTCTGTATGAGAGACTGTGCCCCTGTCTGTCTCTCTGAGGGCCTGTCTGTGTCTGTATGAGAGACTGTGTCCCTGTCTGTCTCTCCGAGGGCCTGTCTGTGTCTGTATGAGAGACTGTGCCCCTGTCTGTCTCTCTGAGGGCCTGTCTGTGTCTGTATGAGAGACTGTGCCCCTGTCTGTCTCTCTTAGGGCCTTTCTGTGTCTGTATGAGAGACTGTGCCCCTGTCTGTCTCTCTGTGTCCCTGTCTGTCTCTCTGAGGGCCCGACTGTGTCTGTATGAGAGACTGTGTCCCTGTCTGTCTCTCTGAGGGCCTGTCTGTGTCTGTAGGAGAGACTGTGCCCCTGTCTGTCTCTCTGAGGGCCTGTCTGTGTCTGTATGAGAGACTGTGCCCCTGTCTGTCTCTCTGAGGGCCTGTCTGTGTCTGTATGAGAGACTGTGTCCCTGTCTGTCTCTCTGAGGGCCTGTCTGTGTCTGTAGGAGAGACTGTGCCCCTGTCTGTCTCTCTGAGGGCCTGTCTGTGTCTGTATGAGAGACTGTGCCCCTGTCTGTCTCTCTGAGGGCCTGTCTGTGTCTGTATGAGAGACTGTGCCCCTGTCTGTATCTCTGAGGGCCTGTCTGTGTCTGTATGAGAGACTGTGCCCCTGTCTGTCTCTCTCTCTGAGGGCCCGACTGTGTCTGTATGAGAGACTGTGTCCCTGTCTGTCTCTCTGAGGGCCTGTCTGTGTCTGTAGGAGAGACTGTGCCCCTGTCTGTCTCTCTGAGGGCCTGTCTGTGTCTGTAGGAGAGACTGTGCCCCTGTCTGTCTCTCTGAGGGCCTGTCTGTGTTGCAGAGTTGCAGAGTGATGGCGGAGTACACAACACTGGAGAGCCTGCTGGAAATGGGCTTCGAACGGAATCGGGCGTAAGTCAGCCTTGCCTGTCTGTGTCTCCTCCTGTCTACCGGACTCGTAGTCTCCACGTCTGTCCCTCTGCGCTTACCTGTGTGTGCTGACTGCTGTCTGTCCTGTCCGCTCAGGGAGAAGGCTGTGGCCCACACTGGCAACCAGGGCATTGAGAGAGCCATGGACTGGTAAGTGTGTGTGAGAGTCACTCTGCCCGTGTGTGTGTGTGTGTGTGTGTGTGTGTGTGTGTGTGTGTGTGTGAGAGAGAGAGAGAGATAGAGTCACTCTCACTCTGCACCTGAGTGTGAGAGAGAGAGATAAAGTCACTCTGCCCCTGAGTGTGAGTGTGTGAGAGATAGAGTCACTCTGCCCCTGAGTGAGTGTGTGAGAGATAGAGTCACTCTGCCCCTGAGTGAGTGTGTGAGAGATAGAGTCACTCTGCCCCTGAGTGAGTGTGTGAGAGATAGAGTCACTCTGCCCCTGAGTGTGTGTGTGAGTGTGTGAGAGATAGTCACTCTGCCCCTGTGTGTGTGTGAGAGATAGAGTCACTCTGCCCCTGAGTGTGTGTGAGAGATAGAGTCACTCTGCCCCTGAGTGTGTGTGAGAGATAGAGTCACTCTGCCCCTGAGTGTGTGTGAGAGATAGAGTCACTCTGCCCCTGAGTGTGTGTGAGAGATAGAGTCACTCTGCCCCTGAGTGTGTGTGTGTGTGAGTGAGAGATAGTCACTCTGCCCCTGAGTGTGTGTGTGAGTGTGTGAGAGAGAGAGTCACTCTGCCCCTGAGTGTGTGTGTGAGTGTGTGAGAGAGAGAGTCACTCTGCACCTGAGTGTGTGTGTGAGTGTGTGAGAGAGAGAGTCACTCTGCCCCTGAGTGTGTGTGTGAGTGAGAGAGAGAGTCACTCTGCCCCTGAGT
The DNA here is from genome assembly GCF_040954835.1 of Lepisosteus oculatus. Classification (NCBI taxonomy): domain Eukaryota; kingdom Metazoa; phylum Chordata; class Actinopteri; order Semionotiformes; family Lepisosteidae; genus Lepisosteus; species Lepisosteus oculatus. The sequence goes on from NC_090713.1 coordinate 21,295,376, forward strand.
GTGTGTGTGAGTGTGTGAGAGAGAGAGTCACTCTGCCCCTGAGTGTGTGTGTGAGTGTGTGAGAGAGAGAGTCACTCTGCCCCTGAGTGTGTGTGTGAGAGAGAGAGTCACTCTGCCCCTGTGTGAGTGTGAGTGTGTGAGAGATAGAGTCACTCTGCCCCTGTGTGAGTGTGTGTGTGAGAGATAGTCACTCTGCCCCTGAGTGTGTGTGTGAGTGTGTGAGAGATAGAGTCACTCTGCCCCTGAGTGTGTGTGTGAGTGTGTGAGAGATAGAGTCACTCTGCCCCTGAGTGTGTGTGTGAGTGTGTGAGAGAGAGAGTCACTCTGCCCCTGAGTGTGTGTGTGAGTGTGTGAGAGATAGAGTCACTCTGCCCCTGAGTGTGTGTGTGAGTGTGTGAGAGATAGAGTCACTCTGCACCTGAGTGAGTGTGTGTGTGTGTGTGAGAGATAGAGTCACTCTGCCCCTGAGTGTGTGTGTGAGTGAGAGATAGAGTCACTCTGCCCCTGAGTGTGTGTGTGAGTGTGTGAGAGAGAGAGTCACTCTGCCCCTGAGTGTGTGTGTGAGTGTGTGAGAGAGAGAGTCACTCTGCCCCTGAGTGTGTGTGTGAGTGTGTGAGAGAGAGAGTCACTCTGCACCTGAGTGTGTGTGTGAGTGTGTGAGAGAGAGAGTCACTCTGCCCCTGAGTGTGTGTGTGAGTGTGTGAGAGAGAGAGTCACTCTGCCCCTGAGTGTGTGTGTGAGTGTGTGAGAGAGAGAGTCACTCTGCCCCTGAGTGTGTGTGTGAGAGATAGAGTCACTCTGCCCCTGTGTGAGTGTGTGTGTGAGAGATAGTCACTCTGCCCCTGAGTGTGTGTGTGAGTGAGAGATAGAGTCACTCTGCCCCTGAGTGTGTGTGTGAGTGTGTGAGAGATAGTCACTCTGCCCCTGAGTGTGTGTGTGAGTGTGTGAGAGATAGAGTCACTCTGCCCCTGAGTGTGTGTGAGTGTGTGAGAGATAGAGTCACTCTGCCCCTGAGTGTGTGTGTGAGTGTGTGAGAGAGAGAGTCACTCTGCCCCTGTGTGTGTGTGTGAGTGTGATTTGGCCAGTATGTGTGTCAGATGAAATCGTAACTCTCTCTGTTCGAAGGCTGATGGAGCATGAGAATGACCCCGACATTGACGAGCCCTACGTGCCCCCCGCTGGGAATGTGTTGGGGTCAGAGGGGGCAGAACAGGGGACCCCCGCAGACGCCAGCACAGGTGCGGTGCCCCCAGTTGCTTCCGGGTCCCCGCGGGCTGGCGGGTTGCCCTGGCGGTCGGCCGGTGTTCACCTGCTTTTCCTTCCTTCTCCCGTCTCTT